>NC_050451.1:13611928-13744428 GCF_903995425.1 Onychomys torridus
GAGACGTTCTGTACACAAAGCATTAGAGTTACATGACCTAGTTGAGAAAATTACCTTGGGCTGAACTGATGGTAATAATATCTTAGAGGTAATAACTATGCTTCAGATGCTATCCCTAAGTGCTTTGTATATATTAATTTAACCCTCATGGTGAATTTCGAAAAGTAAGAACTGTTAGTGTCTTCATTTTACAGACTACACCAAGGCACAGACAGGTTAGGGAACTCACCAAGTCCAAAGAAGGGTCTGGATCCTCCTGCCAGGCTCAGAGGGGTTAGTGTTAGTACAAGAAGAGCTTAAATCATCCCAGCCACTTACTCAAATGAGTTCAAATCCAAGTGAAAATTTTTAAGACAGTGTCTATAACTAGATCTCCTCTCCTGGGAAGGGGAGGCCTTGGGGAGAAATGTGCCTTTATTAATTACTGTGGCATCTTTTACCCTGGTCTGACTAGTTCTAGAATCTTCCTTGGCCACTGGCCAGCACATCTAGGACTCGCAGCTTACTTCGTGTGTCTAAGACCAGACTTTCCAGGGGATAGCAAATCAATATTTTCCTTCTCATTCTCCAGGAAAGATAAGGCCGCATCATACTAGTGGCCTCTGTGTGTGATGTTGGTGCCTAGTACCCATCCTGTGGGAAAGCCTGATGGACTTTGCTTGGGCGGGCTCTCCCTATTCCCAGCTGAATGGCGCCACCTGCTGGATGAACTGCAGGCTCCTCTGTGACTGCGGCACCAGTGACTGGACTTCCTGGGTCCTCTTCCCTGTCTCTGCCCAAATTTTAGAAAAGGCTAGGTCTCCCTGTCTTGAATCATTCACACACATGATAGATCAATAACAAAACTTCCCAGTTAGTACTAATCTGTGCTATTTGCTTTTCTGAGTCTCAGGGACAGCAACCCTCCTCCCAAGCACCCTCCCAGTCACCCCTGCCTTTGGGACACCTAATAAGTGTTTTCTCACCTATGAGGAATCTGGCAGTATGTTTCCAATGTGAAAAAGCATCTGTTTGGGGCAGCATACGGTGACTGTACACCCGCCTAAATAAGCCAGGTGCTGGGTCAGTGTCACACAGACAAATTGTCTCAGTCCTCAAATATTATGAGAACAAAACAGTTCCTCTGTGAACTGTGTGCAGAAGGGCAGAACCTTCGGTGAGCATTCTAGGTAGATCCTTTACTTTCCATCCTGTGGAACTTGAGGCACAGACGCAAAGGCAACATCAATGCCCTGTAGAATAATAAATGAGGGCCTGACCTTGACTCTGAGAACCTTCCCAGAACCAACCACACTAATCCACTCCACTTCATCTAAACATGGAGCTCCTTCCCTTTTTTTTTTTTTTTTTTTTTTTTTTGTCCCATAGGCCCTCTTTTCCTTCCATCTTTTCTTTTCTTTTCTTTTGTTTTGTTTTTCCTGAAAATAGGTTCTTCTCTCATACAACACATCACAACCACAGTTCCCCTACCTCCACTCCTTCTAGCTCTCCCACACCTCCCACTTTCTCTCTTCCCCAAATTCCCAGGGGCCTGAATCCATCTCTCTCACCAAGCTGCAGGGGACTATTGAGCTAAGAGGGCACTTTAACTTACTTGGGTTATCTAAGGAAATTCCACAGACAAGGTTGCCTAAACACAAGTTTATTGTTCCTAAGGTTTGGAGGCTGATAAGTCTAAGACCAAGGGATGCTTTCTCAGTCTGTGGTCTTTCCTTCTATATCTCTTAAAATAATAAAAACTATTTATTCATTTGTTTATTTGTTTTGTAGTGTAGAGGTGGTGGTGATGGTGGTGGTGGTGGTGGTGGTGGTAGTGGTAGTGGTGGTGGTGGTGGTGAACACGGCAGTGATGGTGGTGGACATGGTGCTCTTCAGAAAAGAGCAGGCTTCCAAAAGGCAACAACCAAACAGGACAAAACAAGATGCAGGACAAGGCAAAAGCCCTCATATCGAGGCTAGACAAGTCAACTCAATAGGAGGAAAAGAGTCCCAAGAGCAGACACAAAAATTCAGAAATACACCTGCTCCTACCATTGCATGTGCACAAAAACACCAAGCTAACAGCCATGTCATATAAGCAGAGGACCTGATGTAGACCCATGCAGGCCCCATGCTTGCTTCTTCAGTCTCTATGAGCCCATATGGGCCCTGCTTTGTTGATTCAATGGAGCATGGTCTCCTGGTGTCCTCCAACCCCTTTGACTTCTACAATGTTTCCTCCCCCTCTTCTGCTGGGTTCTTCCATCTCTGTGGGAAGGGTCTTGATGGAGACCTCTAATTTAGACTCTCTCTGTGTGATGTCTGGCTGTGAGTCTCTGCATCTGCTCCCATCTGCTGCCAGAGGCAGCCTCCCTGATGACAACTAGAAAAGGTACTGATCTATGAGTATAACAGATTATCATTAGGAATCATTTCATTGTTTGTGTTTTTGCCAGTGATGTTTGGTTCTACCCTAGGTCTATGAGCTCTCCAGTCTTTAGTTTGGCTCCCTCTCGTAGTGTGGGCCTCGATTTAAGCTTTTCATCTTTTCTATATTGAATTTTGTCCCCTCCAAACACATACGTTAAAGACCTGAAGTCTGAGTAGAACCATATCTGGAGACAAGCATTTTAAAGGGGGAAATTAAGTTAATATTACATTATTAGAAAGGGCCTAATCAAGTCTGACTAGTGTCAGTCAGAAGAAAAAACTGGATGGATTTTAAAAGACACCAGAGAGGTCAGCAAGATGGCTCAGTGGATAACCAAGCTTACTGCCAAGCCTGATGACCTGAGTTTGAAGGGTCCAGGAACATAGCAATACAAAATTATAAACTTAAGGAATGGAAACTGACAGCTATCAGCTTAGCTAGGAAAAAAAAAAAAGGATTAACCTTTACCTGGACCCCTCTATGTTTTACAGGCAGCTCTGTCAACAATCCAAATGTTAGTCTTCTTTTACTAAAGATTGCCCTTTGCAGCCCTGGGGTTAGCTTTGATAACCCCTTACCACTCACTACCAAAACCAAAGTTAACTTTTAATGAGTTCTACATGACAACCTGCCTTGCATTGTTTCTTATTCCCCTCCTATGGGAACCTATCTATGTCAGGAGAAGTTGCAGATTTGGACAAACATCAATTAACTAAGTCAAGAAGGGCTGCAGGGATATACAAATATTGTTTAGCCAAAACCCCCTAAAATCTTGTTAATGGAAAACTGTGGAAACCTAAAACAATTTGTCTCTAAAAGTTTGACTTCAAAATTGTAAAAATTTCTTTGTCTATGTCTCATGCTTTTCCCTTACTATAAAAAGAGGCTCATAACCCCTCTCCAGCTGCCACAGCCTCAGAATTCCAACACTGGCTGTGGTCTCAGCTAGATGATTAGCTTTCGTGCCCTGCAGTGTTTTATAATTTTATATTTTATTTTTCTGGAATAATATTTTTACTTTTAGTATAAATATAAATTTTTTTCTGGTTTAATAGACTTTGATGGTCTGTCCCTCATTATTGTGAGACCCCTGACCCAACAAGTTCAGTCCCTGGGATCCACATAGTAGAAGGAGATATGTCTCCTGCAGAGTGTCCTCCAACCTCCACAACCACAAACATATGCATGTTCACATGTATGCATGTGCACACACACCACCACCACCACCACCACCACCACCACCACCACCACCACCACCACTACTGTGTCCATCACTACCACCACCATGTCCACCACCACCTCTACACTACAAAACAAAGAAACAGATGAGTAACTATGTTTTTATTATTTTAAGAGATACAGAAGGAAAGACCACAGACTGAGACTTAATCAGCCTCAAAACCTCAGGAACAATAAACTTGTATTTGGGCAACTTTGTCTATAGAATTTCATTAGATAATCCAAGTAAGTTAATGTGCCCTCTTAGCTCAATAGTCCCCCGCAGCTTGATGAGAGATGGATTCAGCCCCCAGGGACAAAGAAGACTTTCCTAAGTACAAACCCAGCCCAAAGAGCAGGGCTGGCCTTATCCAGTACATGTGCTCTCTTGCTCTGTCTGGGGCACAGTAGAATCAGATCCAGTGGAAGGAAATCCCACACTGCACAGCCTAGCATGGCCTGCCTGGGACTCTACATGACCTCTAATCCCCCTACCCAATGCCACCAATTCCCCCTATGGAGAAAATGATTCATAAACCACAGGGTCCAACAGCAGGGGTCATTGAAGGGCAAGGTCACCTTTCCCTGTGGCTCTAAAGAGAGGCTGCACTTTATGGCTGTGTGAGATGTTTACAACAGAGACATTTGTTTCTCAAACTGCTCTTAGGCTGCTGGAGTGAATTTCCTCTAAAGCTGAGAAGTGCCCATCCATCTGTTTGATGGCAACTTCCCTGGAGGCAGGGAGAGCAGAGGCCTGGGAAGCTGATGGGGTTCAGGGCTAGAAAATAAAGCCACAGTGAGGGTGGGTGTTGGGACAGTCCCTCTATGTGGCCATATAGTTTGAACCAAAATACAGGTTATATATTCATTAGTCTATAACCTAAAAATATGAAAGAAAAAACACTCCAAACTCTGAAACTTTGGAGATCAACCGTGTATAAACTGACAGCATACTTCTCCGTGCTATGGCTAAGGGGAAGGATTTTATTTAGATATGAGGGAGAGTATAGCCAGAGGCATCTGGAAGAGTCCAGAGCAGAGAGAGAAATTAGTGTACTGGACATGGTCAGCAGACTGGACCTGGCCATGAGAGAAGCAGCAGCAGAGTAGAGAGAGAGGAGGAGCCAAAGAGAAGAGCAAGAGAGCATGTCGTCAAAATAGCAGGGTTATAAGAAGAAATGAGAGTCAGGAAGTGATACTGAGGGAGCCCAGAGGCCAGCATGCACATTGTTATGCTAACAGATACCACTGATAGTCATTTGTCCCTTCTGCCAGTGATAGATGGCTCCTTTGGTAGAGGGGAGCCAGCTTCATATTTTCTAGAGGAATGCTGGCTTTTGCCATCCACCAGAATTTGGGGAAATGGAGTTTCCTTTGGACATGACAAACAAATATCACAAGGGGAAAAGTCAACCTTTGATGTCACCTGACCTGTGTGATCAACATTCTGGCACACTAAGAACAAAGGTATAAAATGACCCTCAGATTGTATGGATAGAGTGTACAAAAAGAAGATGAATTCCCCAAGATACCTTGGTAGTGTGACCCCAAATTTAAAATAAATCTGAAATGCAAAAACATTTATAGTCAAGAAGGTCACAGGTATCTGGGGAAACGGTAGAGTGAATCTGCATGGAGAAGGGAGAGAGACAGAGAAGGAGGGGGGCAGAGAGAAGGAAGCAAGATGGAGGGGAGAGAAAGAGAGGGCGGGACAGGAGGAAGGAGACAGGGCGTCAGAGAAAGAGGGAAAAGAAACCAAAGGAGGAAGTGAGGAGGGAAGGAAGGAGAACTAATGGTCCTAATGAGTTAATTTTATCTGTGTAAAGTGTTTTACAAAATGAATCACATATATCACAGATCCAAAAGCATTTCAACATTAAAACTTGTGTCATTTCAAAACTTGTCAAAAACTATGTTCCATTTAGATCAAGAGTGCAGCTGGGTTGGATGTTCTGAAAAGCCCTAGGGAACAGAAAGCCAAGGCTCATGCTCAGGGAGTTTGTGATCAATGGGGCAGACAAGTTTAATTCAAGAGCAGAGACTGTAGCCCAGGAACAGAACTGGGAGGCATGATCACACAAGCAGGTGTGTGTGGACTCAGGCCAGTCTATGAAACTGCAAATTCTCAAAGGGAACACAACTGCAACCAAACACCAGTCTCACTCAAAAGCACTGTGGTATGAGCACATCCCTTTTGCTCCCAAGAAGGCAGGTTGGCCTCAAAGCATCAATGGGTTTGCATTCTGTGTGCTTCTGTCTCCTTATCTCAGCCATGCTGAGCACCCAGCTCAAATCAACACATCACCAGGCAGGTACCAGCTGCATAAAGAGAGCCAAAGTCAAAATTACTAGAGGCTAAGGATGATGAGAAGGAAGAGAGATGTCGAGACCAGAGGTAGTAGTGGAGAGTGCAGAGCCAGCTCAGTGCTTTGGGAATGTCAGCAAAAGACTAGGCACCAGAGGAAAAATCTGAGGCACATTCTGCCCTTATGGGAAGCTTTTTCAATTGCTCTTTTGGGGGACTTGGACACCATTGACATGAATAGGAATGCAAAGAAAGAACCTAGTTTCTCACCATGTAATGTTGATGTCTCTATGATTCAGAGTAATAGGGGACCAGCCAGTGTTATGGTGCCTTGTAACACATAGGGGAGAATTCAAAGCATTTGCCACCATGTACTTGCCCTGCTGGCTAGCATCCTGAGGCCTTCAGAGCATTTAATATGCTATCTAGCAGAAGTCTATTGGTGAAATTATTAAGGCACATAGTTAAAAGGGAAGGTTTATTTTTGGGGGTAACTTACAAGTGAAGGGATAGGTAACAGGGTCTGGGAAAGATGTAGCACAGTCCAGCGGTGTTCTCTGGAGAACTCTGCTGGGTCTACTTCCAGTATCCAGGGTCCAGGAACCAAGAGAACTGGCACATCAGGATCTCAGGTTTTCAGGGTCCTCTCTCCATCCCACCTTGTAGGTGTGAGAGTTACCGAAGTCTCAATGGGGGTTGGAACTCCCAGATCAAAGCTGGAATGGCTACCCACTGCAGAAGTCTATATACACAAAATCTATACCACTAGCTTAGGAAATGCTGGTTCTTGGAAAAAGCCAGAGCGAAGAGAGAAACAGGAAAGCAAACGGAGGCAGCCACACAACAGAATGCCCATAAGTAGAATGGCTTATGAACCCATGTGAGGGATGTCCTGCATCTTCTAGGCTGCCTCACAGTAAGGAGCAAAACCCAGGCCCTGCATGGTGATCTCCCATATCTCCCATAATGTCATCCAATGGGTGCCTTCCCCCAGACAGAATGCTGAGAACTAAGCCCCCCAGGAATTGGCTGGTGCAAGAAACATAGATGGAAATTTAGCTCCCCATTTGGGAAGACCCACCAGTCAAGGTTCTGACAGGTCTCATATGAGAAATTGATAGATAGCAGGTGCAGCCCAAGTCATGCAAATGAACAGGCAGTGTGCGCATTTTAATCCTGGGGAAATGAAAAGATGTTCAAGGAAGAAAATGTAATCATTGAACCTACTTGACCTGCAGTGAACAATATTTTTAATTAAATTGCAAGGACCTGGGTGGTTGAGGAGACTAAAAGAAAGATGAGGGGCATAGGAGAACTGAGTCTACCCACCACCTACAAGAAGTCCACAGATAACTGCATCCAGCTGAGAAGCTGAGAAACTGCTCTCAAATTCAGGAAAAGAATAGTAAGTTTAGAGATGTAGCTGATGAACTAGGGATGTCTAAGGAATTGCACGGGGTGGGATGGAAAAAGGGGACCTTCAGCCACTCAGTGGCATCCAGTAGACCTCTAACCTCCTCCTGCTCTGAGACTCGGTTTCCCTTTTTGAGTCATTGTGGGCTCAACTGAGTGACACCTTCTAACTGTCCAGTTTTCAATTGTCTTATCTACAAGGCAAGCTTGAATTTCACCTGTTCCCAGGTTGAGGGTCTAGACACAAGAAGACACCTGGGAATTCGTATCACTGCAGCTGGAGCCACTGACCATGTTGAGCAAGCATCTCTTCAGGCAGAGACTGACAACCATCCCAACAGGAGGCACTGTCTCTTCTGTCTGCTGGTGCTTCCAGGACAGCCCACTCCATTTTCCTATTCCACTCCACAATGACTCACTAGGACTATGTGGTGGGCAAGGCCAAAATATGTGCTCTACTACTGAGCTACACTGCCAGCCTCTTTTCTTTGTTCTATGACAGGGTCTTATTACCTAGCCCAGGCTGACTTTTAATTCACAATCCTCCTGCCTCTGTCTCATGAATTGAAAGCATGCATGCACCACTGCATACAGCTTTTTCAATGCACTTTAATGGCATGGTCCTTTGTGAATATTTGGTATTTATATTGCTGGGCTTTTTAATATTTGGTTTGTCTTTGATAGTGTAAACTCAACAAAATATTATAAAGCATTTCTCTGATTCAGTCACTGATACCATCCTGCTTCACAGCCTGCTGTCTGAGTTCCTCTTTGTTACAATGCCAAGGTTTTCTCTTCTGTTGTTTCCAAAATGCAAGCAAGGCTGCTTGACTCCCCTTCCACCTTCACCTACTGTAAAATGACAGCATCTTTACATATCTCACAGGGTACTGGATCTGTACAGGGAATGAAGTACAGAAGCTGGGGTATGGGGTAGATGGAGAGACACAAGAACAGTGTCCTGTCCAGCGAGCTCCCTGAATTCCTGAAGCTCATCCTGCAGCACTCCCCTCTGTTGCCTCATGGTTCATTAACATCCTCAGCACAGTGACTGTCTGTTCTCTAAATAGCCAAAGGATTTCCTGATCCTCCTGGAAACTGGAGCCATAAAGATTCCAGCCTGTCATGTTTATCCATCCAGATACTGCAGAGCTCAACCAACTGGTCTCACACATGCTACTGAATGGAACTCCTCTGGAGCTTGGAACAGGTCAGGGAACTGCCTAAGACTCAGCATATAGGCCCTTCCCAGAGTCCTATGTTTTCAATCCAGCTCAGCCCCCACCCCTGGTTCACCAGATCAGGGTCATACACCTGACACTTCAGCACCACACAGGATATGGCATGCATGCTGGCCTAAACCCCGGGATAATCCTGTCTGATCCTATCCCTGGACTTACATCAGATGATCTTGTGTACTCTTTGGCACTATTAGAACTCAAGAACATTCTAGAGTAAAATGTGATCTGCTGGACTTCTACCTTCCAGCTTTGTCTTTCTCTTGTTTGATCAAGGGTGCTGCTTTTCTCACATAATGTCCCTGCTGTGGGTTAAGTGATAGAAGATTTTCTTACCAGCTTGACCAAGAAAACCAATCCCATGCATTCTCCCAGTATCTACAGTCTAGACCATTCCATTCTGCTTCATTGCTCTACCTTGCAGGATCTTGGTATGTCTCAGTATCACAACTGTTCGGTAGAAGTTAGTAGAATTCACCCATGATTTTACTGTCACAGTTAAAAGCTACATAGTGCTTTTGAAACATTGGGCCCAGCCCACCTGTGCCCACTGGCACCTCTCCACCAAACCTCAGGTACAGGGATGAGATAGAGGTAACAAAGGCTGCCCCAGAAGCAGAAGAACCTGTTGATTTCTTTAAGTTGGACTGACTTTGGTAGAATGAGTTGTGGCATTTTCTAGATGTTGCCAAGGGAAGCAGGGTTTCACTCAACACCCTCTCTTCTGGGCATCTTCATCCCTATACTCTTCCTGCTAAAAACGTGAAATTTTTCTGAACACACTTCTTCCCTTGCCATGAGACCTTGTCGAAATCAGAGGTTGCTTGGATGCCTCTATAGTCCTTGTCCCCTGAATTATACAGAAAAAAAAAGGTCAAATACTCAAGAGTAGAGGCCAAGGAGTTAACAACTGGGCTGGTACCAGGATCTGGCAGACAGACTTCTGCTTCTGTCCTAACTCCACACCTAAATAAATATTCATACCTCAAAACAATGCTCAGCATCCTGATGGCTCCTGAAGGGCTGCACATGACCATAGAAGCAGAGAATATTAGGTGGCAGATTTGAGTGATCATCATTACCTGTGATAGGGTCAGGGTTTTATCGAAGTCAAGGGCACTGTGATATAACTAATACAAAGTCAACATTTCCCAATATGGAGTCAAAGGCTTTGACTGTGTTCCCCAGAGTTTACATATTGGAAACATACATTACTGAAAGAGTCTTAAGGGATACACCTTGAAGAGTGAGTCAGGAAGACCCCCTCATAAATAGGTCAGTGTCCCTATTGCAGAAGTAGGGTCCTTATAACAATGAGTTTGGTCCCTTCATTTGCTCTCACTAGCAATGTAACACCATCTGCTACATTCAGATGTAAAAAAAAAGACCTTTTCTAACTGATACCATCTTGGACTCCCTGGCCTGCAGAACTGTGAGCCAAATGAATTCTGTAATTATAAATTATCCAGTCCATGGATGGTATCCTGTTATAGCTGTCTAAAATGGATGAATATAGGAGTTACTGGCTAATTAATATGATAGATATCTATTGCACATGTGCAAAGACACACACACTAAGCTTAACAAACTTTCTGTGCCAAAATAAGAGAGATGTTCCTCTCTCTTTATCAGGCCCCATGTGGAGAGCTGCATTCACTTTAAGAAGAAAATTGACAAGCCAGAGCTAACCACAGCAGCTGACTCAAAATAACATGAGAAATTGTGTTCAGAAGCCCAAGAGAAAATTGCTTATAGAAAAGGAGACTAAACAGACATTATAGCTGTATACATACAATTTCACTAGCTAAAAAAACAATAATGTGGAAAAGGGAACAGAGTTCATGGGTCATTGTACAGGGTAGAACTGGCTTCGATAGTAAGAGCAAAAGCACATTTCAAACACCCAAAGTCTTTACATTGGAAGGCTGCTTTGTTAAGCCCCAAGCTCATCTTTTCACAATATCAAGGTGGAGGTAGGAGACAGCAGAGGTCTTGCTGAGTTGGATCTAAATGAAACTCAGGCAGCAGCGATGCGATTAAACAAGAGCAAGTTGCTCTACAATCTGGGTGACTGTGAATTCCCTTTGCTAATGTTTAGAGTGAAGGGAGAAGAGGGAAAACGGGGAAGGGCATGGGAACCGAGCTACCCGCTAGGAGTCAAGGTCAGAGGAGGTGGCAGTATGCTTGCCAGCCTATGAGCCTCAGTAGCATGTTGCTGACTGTATATTTTTAATCATAACATACAAATATAGAAGGTGTGTTTTTTTCAGTTTTTCATAAGATCATGGGGTCAGATGTAGTGGAGCATACCTATGATCCTTGCACACAGGATGCTGAGGCAGGAGTATTGAGAGTTCAAGGCCAACCTGGGCTACATAGTGAGACCTGATCTCAGAAGAAAACTAAAAAAAAAAAAAGAAAAGAAAAAATGGCATCCTGGTTCACCTCCTGGGTTCTTTATCAAAGGATTATTTTGGCTCATGGCTGCAGAGCAGAGATGGGGAAGTTCATGTACACTGCCCAGACATCTTGATTTCTGGTGAAGACCTTGTACTGTTTCACACATGACAAAAGGGTAAAAAGGGAAGTTACTGCATATGGGAGAAAAAAATATATTAGCAACAAACTCCCTACATAACAATCCATTCTCAGGATCATGAAGTCAGCCAGAACCTACTCCATTACAGACAAACCAACCTCAGATATAAGTACAGTGACGTATATCCATATCCGTAATCTTGGAAGTAGAGATAGGAGGATCAAGAGTTCAAGGCCAGCCTCAGCCATACAAGAATTCCAGTCTAGCCTGGCCTATACTAAACCCTGTCTCAATGAGCCAAAAGCAAGGAAAAAGAATGAGAAAAGAAGCAACCCACTCCCACAATAATAGCATAAATATTAATTCATTCACTTGTTGGCCCTTGACACAGCCAACTCTTAATGACCCCAACACCTCTCAACACCATTACATTAGCAGTTAAATTTAGCATGAGTTTTTGGAGAGTACTAATCGAATTCTGACCATAGGATGACTTGAATTCATCGCCCTTGCTTGCAGCTCTGCCTCTCTTTGAACATCCGTTTCCCTTTTGTCCTCCTCTAGAGATGACTTCATTGAATTCTCCAGGATCTCAGGTTTATACTTTTAGCATTTATTCTGAGAGACTACTGTTTCTCTAGTTTGCTTAAGTTTGACAACTACCTAGAGGTTGCTGGAGCCTAGCCTAGATACAATGGTTTGGAATTGGGGAGACAGGGCAGATATACCAGAGATTCTCATTAGCGGGCTGTTTGAAAAGCTTTGCAGAGGTAACCCAGGTAACTGAATGTTTTTGAGCAGGGCAGGACCTAAATACAGCCATGCCTCTGGGAGATTATTTGGTGCCTCTGGGGAAGCTAGACATAAAGATTCTTTAATGAGAGCCCAATGCAAGGGTCCTAGGGAGCATCTCTAATACGGATAAGAAGCAAAGGCCCTTACAGCAATGTCCCTCATGTCCTCATATGGCCACAGTTGAGAGGACAGCATAAACATATGACAGGGGGGGGGGGGGGGGGGGCACTTGGGTTAGCCTCTTTGTCGATTCAGAGCTAGTGTCTAAATGATGCTCAGCTTCAGATCCTGCCCAGCCCACCATATTCAGATCAAAGCTCAGCCTGCTTTGATGCCTTTGGCTAGGTGCTGCTCCACCTTTAAACGCTCTGCTTGTGCTGACCATCTCTCCTTATCCTGTTCATTTCTTCCTAACCCCATCTTAGGTGTGTATGTGTCTCCACACTCAACCACTAAGCTGTAAACTCTGGAATGAGTTGAGGTTCTGCTTCCTTTTCCCCAGATTTGTTCCAACACACCTTGGATGTGCCTCAGCATGGACATCAGAAAAGTAGAATTGGGGCTAGGGAGATAGCTCAGTGGGGAAAGTACATTGCTGTACATTCAGGATGATCTGAATTAAATCTCCAGTACCCACATATAAAGCTGAACAGCATGTATACACTTGTAATTCCAGTGCTGAGGAGGGAGAGGCAAGTGAATCCCTGGGACTCACTAGTCAGGCTAGCCTAATTGGCAAGTCTCAAGTCCAACTGACTCACAGAAGGTCCTCTCCTGCATGAGCTGTAGCTGTGGGATGCTCTTTCAGTCTGTCCCCTGGCTTTCCAGACAGCAAGGATCCTTCCAGTCTGTCCACTGAGACAGTCATACTTATCCTGTAAGAAATCTGCAAAGGACCAGCTATAGTTGTATGGTTGCTACACGAGTGTGTGGGTTCACATGGGTCCAGGAATGAAGACACAGAGGCATCTTAAGAATGAATTTAGCCTATCATGGCTGCATGACTGAAGCACTAACCCTTTGCCTAGGGCAATTTTATCTTTTCTTTTTTACAATTTAGATAGTTAATTTCTGTACCTGTAAAGCAACCCAAAAGGAGCTCTCAGAGAACAAATGCCAGGTGTAAATTACTTGATTTATCAAGTACCTCAGTTTTCTGGGTTTTCTGGACCAAGTTTTGTATAGGCCTTTGATCCTTGGGGACTCTCTGATCCTTGACTCTCAGACAAGATTCACACAGGGCAATAAGAGGAACAAAAGGTGTGGTTAAACAAAGGAAGGATTAGGGCTGCCTGCTGCTCTCTGGAGCCAGGCCAGGAGCTCAGCAGAAATGCTGCCACAGCCAACACAAGCAGGAGGCCAGGCTCCAAGGCCTTCTCCAGCTGAGCTGCTTCTCCTCCCTCCTGCTCTAACCTGGGCCTTCTTATATTGCCAAAAGCCTTCTTCCTCAACACCACATATGTGAGGTGGGCTGCTCTTATGTCCCACAAGGGTAGTGGGTGTGCAATGGCTGCTTTCAAGCAGCACCCTATTTTAAAAAAAAAAAAAAAAATCAAGGCAAACCTGAGAGGTGAGAAGACATTGTAAAGGCATCGTCCTCTTTTAAAATTGAACTTTTTCCCCTCCCCATGTGCTCTGTACTGGTTTGAGGCCTCATCATTTATTCCTTGGCCCACTCCAGAAGAGAGTCAGCCTGAAATGCTATATCCAATCAGCAGCCAAGTGCTGCCAACCTTGTCTCCTTTTCTTAGACACGCCCCTTTCTCTCTGTCCTGAGCTTGTGACTGCTGATTCCAGCTTGTCTTCTCTCACATGGTGATTCAGTTGCTTCCTAACCAGTCTGCCTGGCTACGAATTCCAGGAACAGTCCACTTCTCCTTCTCTGCTGATACCTCATTTCCCTTTAGGAAACTTAAACTCTAACCCCTGAAAACAAAGTACTTCCTACTTCCTACTTCCTGCCTGCTACCTTCAGTCTGTCCCACCCAGGACTACACTCAGACTGGGCATTTTCTGCTGTGCTGACCCTCACAGAGCTGCATGCAGCTTGGCACATGGGTAGGCCATGCAGGGATAATGTCCACATTCCTCACAGAATGCTGTTCTTCTTCCAAGCCCACCATGTTCCTTCCATCCATACCTAGGACACTTCCAATCATGTACTCTGAAACACTCTGCTCCGCTCAAACTCTTCCAGGGAAGCCTGGGGTTGGAACACTTGCTGTGGCCCTCCTCTGAACGATGTCACATTTTTCAGACCTACTCAATAGCTGGCCTCTCACAAAGCTGCTCAAGACAGAGGCTTTTCCTCCTTTCTAAAAGCACAGTCCACTCTGCGAAGTGAGCAGAATTCAGCTAAACTTATTGATTGCAGAAAACTTTCATGAAAATTAACTTCATTAATTCCCTGTTAGTTTATTATAAGATTTTGTTTTACTGTATAGCATCATACAGACTGAGCAGGTTTTTTATATATGTATTCAGGAATACATATACATAAACATATACAAACATATAACAACAATTAAAGAAAAATGTGATAAATATGAAAGCAAGCAAGGTAGGTAGTTATATAGGAGGCTCGAAGGGAGGAAAGTGGGGAAGGGGGAGTTAGGTTCAGCTACAACTTAACAGTGACACAAAACCACAGTGGCTCAGGCCAGGTAAAGACCTATACTTTCCTTGTTTCAAAATCCGAAGGTCCGCTGGTCAGCAGCCTGGGCTAGCATCTGCAGAATCATGGCCCATCACTATTCCTAGGGGGAAAATCTCCAGCACATGCCTGCTGCAGCAATGAGGAAGTAGAGCCCTACAAGAGGCAAGCATCCCTGAAGATACAATGTTTCAAAACTACTGGACCCTGTCACCTGGAATATAGTCACACCATGTATCAGTTACTTTCTTACTGCTGTAATAAAACACAGTGACCAAGGCAACTTACAGAAGAGTCTGTTTGGGCTTATGGAGTTAGAGTCCATGATGGCAGCTGGGACACCAAGCTCGGAGTGTACATCTCCTACTGCAAGCAGGAAAAAGAAAGAGCAAACTCAAAATGTATGAGAGTTTTTAAACTCGTAAAGCCCACTCTTGTGATATACTTATTCCAGCAAGGCCACACCTTCAAATCCCAAACAGTGCCACCAAGTAGGGACCATTTATTCAGATGGCTGAGACTCTAGGAGGACATTACCTTTCAAACCACTGCATATGATGTTAGGGTCGGCGTTCAAAACAGAGAGCTCCACTCCGATATCGGGTCACAAATGAAGCTTTATTTTAACACGAGCTCGTGGGACACCAGCGCGAGGAGTAGCTGGTGACCCCGAGTTTGAAGCTCACAGGCCTTTTATGAGGCAGTTCTACCAGGGCAGGGGAGTGGGGTCACCCAGAGTGCAGACACTTGGATGCCAGATGTCTCCGCGGTCTTTCTCAGAGTCTGGGTAGGTAAACGAATTCCAAGCTTATCTAGCAAGGGGTTATTTGGCAAGCATTCTTCTCAAGCAATTTATCTTGTGAACACAACCACAGGGGTTATCCTGCAAGCATCCTGTTAGCAGAGCATGATGGGCTAACTTTTCTGGTATGGGGCGTGGGGGCAGAGTGCAGTATTTTCCACTGAATCTGCAATTAGCAGAGCTAGTGGGGGGGGGGGCTTTGTTTCCCTTACAATGGCCCTTTCAGTGACTTACCCATCTGCACAATAAAACAGGAAATGGTGTCTTCATCCCAGGTAGCAAAATGTCCCAGTAAACTGTCTGTCTCTGACATAGTGCTTAATTTTAAGTACATTGCCAGTAGTATAACAATGTTATTTCAAAGTGATGATATAAATAAATCACTCTTCTCTATAAAAGAAAATATGGGGCTGGAGAGACGATTCAACAATTAAGAGCACTTGCTGGACCACAGTTCTGTTCTCAGCACCTACATCAGGTGTCTCATAACCACCTGTAACTCCACTTCCAACAGTATCCAACACCCTCTTCTGTCCTAAACAGACACCAGACTGTTTATGCACATACACACAGACACACACACACACACAAACACACACACACACACACACACACACACACACACACACACACACACACACACACACACATACAATATGCCAATGAAAATAAATATTTTTTAAAAAAGAAAATGCATGCATGCATATACTGATGGTGTGCTCATTCAAAGGATTCCAGCTACACAAAGCCTAGAAAGCATGAAAGAAAATGACTACTAAATTCCTCATGCACTGGGGTCCAGTGTGGAGGTAACAAGGGAATTCCACTTAACTATGATAGTGGAAATCATGTACAGTTTATAGCACACATCCTATGTAATGTAGAAGCACTGGATGCATTCTCAATACAGTCAAATACAAGTACGCACACTACCACTACCCTTACCTCACACTCTACAAATAAAAGCCAATGATCTCAGACAAGAAAAGGAAACCACAAGGTCACAACAACATGTAAGGGGGAAATGGTAAAAATAAGAAATAATACAACAAATGGAAAACATTACAGTGACAGAAATAAGTTCTAATTTAATAACAATAACAAAAAGAATCCAAGTGTGTTAAACTTACAGTTAAAAATAAAACTCTCATATTATATTAAACAAATGAATATCCACTAGCAGTTATCTGATACATGCAAATTTGAAAACCAAAGAACAGAGAGCAAATCTATTTAAAAGATATTCAGGTAAACAGAAAGCAAAAGAAAGCTACAAGAACAATATTTGACAAATGAAATCCAAAACACAAAGAAAAAGATAACATATTGATCAAAACAAATAGCAGAGTAGGAAAACATAATCATGAATATTTATGATATTACATTTTAATTTCAAAATGTATAAAGCAATGACTGACTTCAGAAAAATATTGAATCAACTCTTATATTTGAAGCCTTAATACTCTCTCAGGTACTAAGCAATAAACCATAAGATATCTAAGTGACTGAGTTATTGAACAAAGAGAGCTCTGTGTCCAGCAATTATAGAATATGTATTTTAATTAAATATTAAGCATAAATCAAAAGATAGTCCACCATGGAAATGTCAATAAGTTCTAAGCACTCATGATCACAGAGTATATATTCTTTTCCCATAATATATGACATTAGAAATTAACAGCACAGTCAAACACCAGGCAGAGCTCCAGGAGTCCAGTTAAAGAGAGAGAAGAGGGATTCTATGAGCAAGCGCATCAGGATCATGATAGGGAAACCTGCAGAGATGACCAAATCAAACTAGTGGGAACTCATGGAAGTTGAATCAATGGCTGTGGAGTCTGCATGGGACTGAGCTAGGCCCTCTCTGCATGAAAATATAGTTGTGTAGCTTGATCTGCTTGGGGGACCCCCTGGTAGTAGGAACAGAATCCATCCCTGGTGGGCATTTTGGAGCCCACTACCTATGATGGGACAGCTGGTGCAGCCTTCAGGCAGGGGGAAGGGCTTGGACTTGCCTCTACTGTATGTACCTTGCCTTCTTGTGGCTGGGAGTGGGGTATGGGTTGGGAGGGGGAAGCTGAAGGGTAGGAGGAGGGAAGAAAGGGATCTCTGGTGTGTAAAATAAATGAAAAAATTCTTAAAGAAAAAGATTTTTTAAAAAGTATACAAATACTGAAAAAAAAGAATTTAACAGCAAAAAGTTAGTTTTGAAATCAAATGAATTGTGAAACACACTACTGATAACATTTGGTCTAACAAAACCAAAGATGATGTTACTCAAAACTCAGTAACAATCAAAATACTTAATTTCAAGATTTTATGAAAACGGTTAAAACAGACAGTTCAGCCCTCTGTACACTTATTAAAATGTAGTCTTACACATAAACATTCGATTCAAGAAGTTGTAATAACACTTTCATTACAGAACCTAGAGAAATCAATTTGAAATGATCTGCAAACTTCTTCCCTACTGCTTAGATGGTAGAAGAGCACCCTACTACAAGATGCCATGCAGTCCAGTGGAAAGTTAAAATCCATCAATAGTCTTCACCAGGGGTTGACCCAGCATACTTCAATATCAACCTGCTAGGTAAGATGCGCTCACTGGTACAACAGTGGCATGACAGTTTTGGAGATTACCAACCACTTTATTTTATGCTTGGATCTGAGGACCTGTCCACAATAGGGACTTTAAGCCTATACTGTAAACTTGGTCACAAGTCCATGGCTCAGGAGACCTTGGACCCCAAGGGCACTCTACTACTGCTGTCTTGCTAATGAACATGTTGTCAAACTATCTTTAAATATTTGTGTTTACACTCATAAATTAGTGCTGCTTTCAAGTTTTTTTCTTGTTTTGTTTTGTTTTTTTGTGTTTTTTTTTGTTTGTTTGTTTGTTTGTTTGTTTTTACAGTGGCTTCTTTGTACAGTGGGCAGTGCCTAGTGTAGAAATTCACAGCTGAGACTAAGTGACTGTTGAGTGCTCAGCCCTGAATGAGACATCTATATTAAACTCTATGGCTCTCAAGGCCCAGGGAACATCTCAGATTGGTGACAGAGAGACTATAAGAGCAAAAGGATCAGGAAGAGTGGTGTAAAATGCTGTCTTCAGAACATGATATGACTGATGCAGCAGCTGTGGTTACCTGCACAAGATGCAACCAGTCAATAATTTCAGTATGAATTGGGAAGGAACTCATGAGGAACCCCTAGTTAAAGGGGTACAGGCAGTTGGTGACCACTCTGGTGGCAGGAAGTCATTTTTCTTTGGGGATATGGCCACTGATAGGTTGCTCAGACTATGGTAAATGACCCTATACCCATATACATGTGAACAACATGAATTGGATTCAATAGGATTGGTATATTTCTAAAGAAGAGGACATGAAGGTGTGAAAGGGATATGCTTGGGGAGGTCAAAGGGGAGGGGATGGGGGACAGCTTAGAGTGCTTATGATCAAAATACATTGTATTCATGTGTGAAATTATAAAACCATAGATTGGAAAATATTATAAAGAAAAAGAAGTTGTGAGACTTATAATAGGACAAAGAAAAAAGAAATACTATTGTCAATGGCAAAAATAAATAAAAACCAATGTTTTAAAATTTGACATTCTATAAAATAAAAACCAGCTGTTTGAAAAACTTAACAAGAAAGTTGTTTCTTTCTGAAAGGGCTGATAAAAACAAAAATGTAAAGTGAGGTAACACTGAATGGACTAGAAAATAGACATAATACAGAAGAAGAGATATTAAATATGTAAATAAATTTGTCACCATATGTAAATAAATTTGAAAATCTAAATAAATGGACAACTCTTGGTAGGAAGAAAACAGAGCTTTGAAACAGTGAGCATCCAGTAGCCCCCACCCCCCAGACTCCAGCCCCTCTGATAAAGGCTCTCAGCTTAGCCACATCCTGAGTTCACCTATCATCCCTCCACCCTCATCTCTGTGAAAACACCCATCCTACAGCAGGGTCCTAGAATGGTCCAAACCTTACATCTGACCACACTGCATTCCTCCATGGATCTGAGGGACTGTTACAGATGGGAAAGAGGAGCCTAAGTTGCAGAGTGACTAATATGATTAGCATCCCAGGGGAATTCTGGAATAGAAAGGGTTCTTTTCAGTAAGACTAAGGAAGATAGAATGTTGTAGTGTGGACATCAGCTAACACATAGATACTGGGTCATCAATTGTGGTTAATATATATTCATATATATAACACATTAAGATAAGGAAAATAGGTGAAACTTCTATGAATATTTTCTGTCTGAAAAACACTTCTAACAGCAAGTAGATGAATAGTTGTTGTCTAGGGTTCATTGTTTGATGGATTGATTGATTGATTGATTGATTACAGGTGAGAGATTTTGTTGTGGTTTTTCTCATATCATTCAATTCTATAATTCTCTGTATACTAACTGATTATACTACAATTTAATTCTTAAATTAGCACAGAATTTACAGGTTGAGACAGGGGTCCAGCCCTACAAGACCATCCTAGCTTCTGATACTCTTCAGAAGCCTAGGCCACTTGTAATCTGACAGGTGAGCTATAAAGTTTGGAGAGGGGTTCCCGTTACCTCCTCCTTAGGCTCCATAATTTCTTGGAATGGTTCACAGAACTCAGAATAACCATGTATTCAATATTACCAGTTTATTATAAAGGATACAACTTATTGGCATGAGCAGATGGCTCTGGGGGTAAAGCACTTGCCATGTAAGCATGTTCAGATCTCCAGGACCCCATAAAGCCAAATATGTGAGCACAGATATGTGAACCCAGCATTCGTATAGCCAGATGAAAAGTGGTGATAGGAAAATCCCTGGAAACTCCTGGACCAGCTAACCTAGCATCAGCTCATTGTCCAGATAACTTAGAATGTGTAGGCAGGTACAATAAGAGACTGTCTCAAATGAAGTGGAAGGCAGGGACTGAGACTTGAGTTTGCTCTGATTTCCGCATGTGTAGTCTGACATGTTTGTGCCTCCACTCATTCACATATATATATACACATCACTCACCTACATATGTACACACACACACACAGTTTTTTTTTTTTTGAAAAGGACATGATTAAGGAGCAACTGAATAGAATACATGAGCAAGAAAAAAGACAATGGTTGCAGAGCCCACATACCTTTCTCAGATGCTTCTACTACTCCCCTAGCTTCTCAATGTGTTCACCAACCTGGGAGCTCTCCCAATACCACTGTCTAGGAGTTGGATGGAATTCTTAGCCTGTTAGGCACAACTGAATAAATCTTTGGTCTTGTTTGTTATGGTATTAGCATTAGGAGTGTTTGATTGGGGCTTATATTAAATATTTCTTTCACCCAAATTATTTATAGAATGCCAAGGGTTCTAAAAGCATGAACCAGGTGCCCAGATCAAAGATTGAAGATGTATTCCCTGTTGTACCAATATCATAGGTTTAGGACCAATGAGATGATTCAGTGGATATAGGTGTTTGCCTTGAAAGCCTTCAAGCAACAGTTAATGTTTAGAGCCCAGCATTTGGCTAAAAGGAACTCCTCCATGAGTCAGAACATCTGGTGTGGATCTTTTGAATATAAACAGCTTGGACTGGATGATATGCTGCCTCCCTATAGACACAGGCCATTCTTAGTCAGCTCTGAGTTCTTAACAAGAACTGAGCAATAGCCCCCTAGGTCCTTGCCTAAGCAGCCTCTTCTAGGTCAGGCTGCCAAGCTCTGTCTAAACTGAATAAAATATTGCTAGGTTGGAGAGATGATACAGTGGTTAAGAGTACTGGCTGCTCTTCCAAAGGTCCTGAGTTCAGTTCCTAGAACCCAGACTATGAGGTAGCCCACCTCATCTATGATCTGCTAGAGCATGTCAAGGGGTCCAACTTGCAGATGCAAAGCTGCAGGATCTCCATGACACAAGGCAACAACAGGATATCCAATAGGAGTCCCAATAAGGGCCCAGTATTGAGTGCGTAGCAGGAGCCAGAGGCCTTGAACCAAACCAAGTGAGAGGTCTAAACTTTCCTCCATTTTTCAAACCAGGTCTAAGTTCCAGTTTTTTAAACAAAGGGCTATTAATCAACAACACCCCTGACAGCAGAGATGAAGGAGAGAGCGCATATGAGGCCTGAGCCAACCCCCTACAGTATTTCAAGGCAATGGCCAAATGAGGACAGTTCCTACAGCACCCCCTCAAAATATGTCCAGACTTGTCCAAACTTGCCCAGACTTGCCCCATTATATCCAAAGATGGTAAAAACTAACCTCAGCCAATCAAAAGTATACTAGTGTAAACCCTGCTTGCTTAGCCAATCATATTTGGGATGACCTAAGTTCCTGGAGTTTTCCCTAGCTGTGCTTAAAAGGAGCCTACATGCTCATCATTTTGTACAAGTGGTCAAACCCACATGCTGGTTGTTTCTGCAGAATAAATGCTCCTGGTTTTTACATACTATTTGAGTCTGGGGTCTTCTTTCCGCCATTGTCAGACCCTTACACAATGACTGATTATAATGAATACTTAGAAGTAAAGATGCATGGACTAAAAGGAATACTGTGTGACTCACTGGGCCACACTACAGCTTCCATTCATTTTGTTTTATTTTGTTTGTTTGCTTTTGTTTTTGTTTTATTTATAAATTATGTTTTGTTTTGGGAAAGGGGTTACAAGGGCAGAGCACAGAAACTAGGGGACGAGGAGATGAGTGGGATTTGGGTACATGTTATAAAATACACAAAGAATTAATAAAAATTTAAAGTTCAAAAAATATATTGCCTCATTTCACAAGAAAGCATGAATATAAAACAGAATAGACAGCTTCTAAAAACCTTTCCAGTTCTAAGGAAAGTCCCTAAATTTCTCCATCAAAGCTGCACAGCCAGACTCTTAAAATCCCCATATCCTTCCTCCTGCAGACGCTTTATTTTCAGTTCTCTGCAGTTTTGCTAGAAGTGAATGAAACCCCCTCATGAGCCTCCAGCTTGCTTTCCACCCAGGCCGCATATGAAGCAAATGCCTATGCTTGGAAACCTGGGGTGGGCTGTGGGGTAAATGCCAAGCAGCCACACATAGAAGCAACTTCAAAAGTAACAGATGTCATTTCCATCCACAGCCCCCTCACTCATCTGGCAAAGAGCAGGGAGAGGATTAGGAAGGAAGAGGATTCCATACAGTCAGGCAAAATTAATTAGCTGCAATTTCACCGCAGAGCTGCCAGGTAAATTTCACAGCACAATCACTCCAAGCTCCTGCCTTTGTACAGCAGTAACACCGTATACGCTTTCAAAACCACATTTTCCTCTATACATGGGCAACCAGAAGGTGCCATGCTTGGCTTAGGATCTTAGGATAATCATTTTTGTACAGGATTGCACATTAAGAATCTCAATAGCTTCTGGTCCCATTTTTTCTCCTCCAACACTCATCTTCCTCACTCCAGGGAGGAGGGCAAGTGCTCGAGTCCCCTCTCTGGGCCCACAGTCAGTGTACTGCTTAGCAGAGCCAGCAGTCAGTGTACTGCTTAGCAGAGCCAGGCCCTTAGAAAAACTGCAGAATGCACAAAGGGGACTGATGTGCTACTAATTAATTCTGGACATTTGGCTTAACTTTCTGGGTCTTTGTTTCCTCGTCTACACAAGAGGACTAGTATCATCTGCCTCAGAAGCTCCCAAGCATAGCATCATATAGGATGGTGGAGGACACAGTCTGCAAACCTAACAACATGTTGGTCCCAGACAATGTCTCATTAGCCAAAACTAATTAATTAGCACGAAGATGAATGTTCATGGTGTTATGGGCTCATACACTCCATACCTGGTGTGGGCCTTGCAGGCTGATCCCTGGCTGTGTCGGGTTCTGCATAAATACTAGCAGCTACAGACATGGGTGGGATGTCCATCTCTACTGTCCACTGTTGCTGTTTGGGGGGAAAAAAAAAACATGTCATTCCTCATGTTGGTTGTTGAGTCTTAACCAAAACATCAATGCAGAGTCATTTATTTGCAATGGATTGTAGAGAAACCTATATAATCCTATGATTGAGCTATAAGGGTGAGAAGACACTTTTCACATGAAACTAAGCAGTTAAGAAAAAAAAAAACTGACATTGAGGTGTGATCTCAATCGTATATGGGAGTTAAGTAGTTAACTCCATCACCATGTTGAATGATGCCTGTCTCTACAGCCTCAAATCCCTGGTTTCTTTGCCTCTAAAAGGGAATGAGGACACCTACCTGTCTCACTATGCTGTTGGGCTATGCCTACCCCACATACCTAGTACATAATCATTGCTCAACAGAACTCTACGGGGCCACAGCCATGATGCATACACCACAATGCAGCTTATTGACTTTCCAATTTGCATTTAAGAAACTGAAAACATGGAAAGATCTTACTAGGTAGGAGAGAGATTGGGGACTTCAATGTTTTGATCACACCTGATGGCCCAGAAAGCACAAAGGAAAAAGAACCCCATCACAGCAGCAGCTGGTCCTACACAAGGAGTAACAGAAGGAACTGGAAAGAGGATACAGTCCATACGTTGACAGCCCTGTAATAAATCTACACCACCAGGAGTCAACACAAAGGAATCCCAGTGTCAAATGAAATGACCTTTTCAGTAACCCCCATCATGATCATCTGTCTGCTCTCTGCTGCTCCACACAAGAGATCTGTATCAGCCTTGAAATGGTACCTCTGGTCTCCACTAAGGACTCCTTGCTCTTTTCTAAGTGTCCAGCTCCCAGAGACACAGTGTTGCCTAGAATTTATACTCAACACTGGGGTTGGATCAATGTGGGATGAATCTAGGTCAACCTGACCCAGTTGCATTACCCTCTTAACACTCAATGCCCGGGGTTTGGGAGATGGCTCCATGGATAAAGCACTTGCCACAGAAGCATAAGACTGGAGTTCAGATCTCCAGCACTCACATAAACATTGAGTGCCATGGCAACCTGCTTATAATCACAGCACTTGGGAGACAAAGTCAGGGGCTCTGGCAAAAAAAACTGGCTTGCTGAACTAAGTAATTCAGGAAGCTACAGATTGAAGTAGAGACTTTGCCTCTATAAAATAAAGTGGGAGCAATCAAGAAGACAACAAATCAAGCTCTGCTGTCCACATACACAGAGCACACATGTACATGTACATGCACCCTTGCACCCATGTGCATCCACTCACCTGTGAACACACATCCTTACATACTACACACGTGGACAGAGAGAGAGAGAGAGAGAGAGAGAGAGAGAGAGAGAGAGAGAGAGAGAGAGAGAGACTAAAGTCTCAATGTCCTTTCTATAATATGGAAACTTTAATTTTAAAAAACACCCATGCAGTATTTTCCATAATCTGACCACCAACTCTACATTATATTAAATGTTCACTAATGTTGCAATTTGACCACATGCAGATGATAAAGGAGAGCCTAACTCCTGGTAGTCTAGGAGCAACACAAGCATAATGCATACTGTGCACTCCACTGAATACTGAAAACTCTTTTTCCATGCAAGCTCTTCTGTTAACATTCTAACAGCTTTAACAATCCTACATGTATATCATGACGATGCATTCACTAGACTCCCAAACTGTCTAGTTCCCTCCTGCCACACTGGCTTGTGCTGCTCAGTGCCCTTTGCATTCTGAGACTTCTACATACCCATTCAGACTGTCTTTGTTCTAAGTCCTGCAAACCTTCTAGACCTTCCCCTGCCTTTTGCTACAGCCCTCCACCAAGGCCTTCCAGCCACATTAGCTCCACTTTGGATATTTCCATTGATCCCCAGACTCATCTAGCATGGCATCCATGTGGGTATTACTTAGTAATGAATTTAACTTTGTCCTGCCCTTGGCTTCCAGGATAATGTCACTAACATTTGAAAAATCATGCTGATAGGAGCAGGCCTCCAACAAGGAAAGTTTACCTCCTTAGACAAGACACTCTGTCCAGTCACCAAGTTTTCTATGGTTATCAATTACCCCTCTGAGCAGGCAGGAGGGCACACACATCTCTCATGCCCACTGTCTCAATCAGGGAAAGGACTATTTCCTCCAGGGTGGTGCTATAGTTTGGATCTTAAATATCCCCCAAAGACCTGTACATTAAAAACTGAGTTCCTAGCTTGGCACTGTTAGAAGGTGGTGGAACCTTTAAGGTGTGGAGACTCCTAGGAGAGTTTAGATCACTGGAAATGTACTCTGGAAGAGGATTACAGTAACCCAATCTCTTCTCCCTTCTCTTTCATATTGTGGCCATGAGATGTACGACTTTACTGTACTATAGACTCTCCACCATGAGATGCTGCTCCACCCTCCACACAAGGGCCTAAAAGCAATGGGTCTAGTCATTCACCGACCAGAATCTTTAAACTGTGAGTTAAAGTGAGACTTTTCTCTTTATAAGTTATTTTTTCACAAATATTTTATTGCAATAAAGGAATCACAGATAGGCTTACAATTCATGATCAAGTCTAAGAGCATGCTTCCATGGGGTTGGCCCCTACATAGTAAGTGGTAGGGCTAGAGTTTAGAGTAGACCAGGCTTGTCGAATAGACTGATGCCATGAGAGTTCTGAGCTCTTCATCCCTCTATCCTAAAGGTCTCCCTACCCTAGGATGTGAAACCTTCTTTTCCACAGGACAACAAAAAGAACCTGACACATCCCAAAACATGGTCCCTGCAGGCATATGTGGACCCACCAGCCTTATTTGGGAGTAGAGGGCAGTGCTTTTCTGCCAGAGACAGCATATGAAAAGCCTGACATGTTGCCAGTGGAATCTGTGCTGGAGGTACCCGAGAATGAGGACATCCATCCCTCCCAGCCTGCCCCACTGAATATTCTACTAAGACTGACTTCTGTGGACCAGGGAGAAAACAACCCTTGTGTCCCAAGGGCAGACTTTATGGTGTATGCATGTCCTGTTCTCACCCATCCAACTGTTACTGGTTCTTATAATCCTCTTACTCTATTTGCTCTTTATGATTTTCTTTCTCTCTCCTGCGGTGGTTTCCATGAAATTAGAAATGACATTGAGATCGTGACAATGGCAGGAGTTAAAGCTGTTATGCAGGTCATGGAAAAATCCAGAAGGCTGGTGGCAGAAAACTGCAGATGGAGTGACACACAGATGGGATAGAAGACCAGTGTTGTCTAGAACTAGTTAGAAGACAACGTGATGAATTACAGAGAGATGAAGAAAAACTTTGGCTGAGAGGAAGCTGGCAGTCTGGTACTTTAAACCATTGCTTGTATTTCTGTACTTTCTGAGAAACCACAGTAGATGACCTCTGGGATGATTACCTCAGATGTTCTGATAATTATTAACCTGCAAAAGAATAAGCTGGTATACTTTGGCTTTCTTCCTGTGAACTTCTATGTGCAACCAAGGGGCACGGGTACACTTTGCTGATTTACAAAAAGAACTTTTGAAACTATTGTGAAGAACTCAATCACCTGTTGAATTTTCTCAGCCCCTATTTGATAGGAAGTCACAACATGCCCACACGGTTGGGCTTGCCTGGCAGACCGCCTAGTTATTTCTGCGTAAAGCGAGCGTGGCCATGTAATCTACGTGCATGCGTGGAGTAGCCACATGCAGCCCTCTCTTTAAAAAGCCGGTGCCATTTTGCACAGGTCTCTTCTCTCTTCTCTCCTCTTCTCTCTTCCTTTTCTCTTGACCATGTGGCCTGTCACATCTGTCTCTTCCTATCCTATATTAATAAACAGCTCTTCTGTGGATTTGTCGTGTTCGGGACGTGTTCCTCGCGGGGTAAGAATGCCAAAATAACTAACACTATTTCCTTGCCTTATTACAATAAAAGACTGGGGTTGAGTTCAGCTTGCACCAACTCTTGTGTCCCAGTCTTTTCTTGCACCTGCCAGACACCTCTGCCCTTCAAGACCCTGGAAACCACTGAGGCTTGTCCCAAGCACTTTTCGGACATGAACCATCTTCTGCTCACCCCCAAGGAAGACAGATAGGAATCCAACAGGCCTTGCCTGCTGATTAGAAGCAACAGGAATGGAACCAAGTCAGGACAGTTAATGACAGTATTCTCAAGGCCTCTCACCCCACTCTCCATCCCCACCTGCTCATAAGTCTCTCTTTCCTAGAGGACCCTTCTGAACAGCTTACAGATGGAAGGCCTGTACAATGGAGAGATAAAAGGCAGCTCAAGGTGTTCCCTCTAGGAATAAAGACAGCTGAAAAGGAGTGAAAGAAAACCTTATCCTTTTCATTGCAGCACTTATTTCTGTTCTTACAAATCATTGTGTCTAAAAGGTCATTCTTTGAGGCTGATGGCTTTCTAAAGAATGTGCTTCCTTCCTGGTTTTTACTTATGGAATCTTAGTGTCACAAGATGAAGAGGCTGATATGGCAGATACTCATAAAATCTTAAATTGTGACCACATGAATAGGTAAAGTAAAACTTATCCATGCCCTGAGATTCTACCCTTTTCATGAAACTGACACACTACCTACTTCACTAACGAGGCATCTAATTCTAGTCCTTGTACAGGTTGAACTTATGAGCCTCTCTGCTTTCATATGTCCTTTACTGAAGCTGGCTTTTGAAAGGAACAAATGAGGCTGGTCTTCCAGAATGGCTCAGGAGGCAGTGATTCTGACTCATCCTCCATCCACTTATCTGCCCACCTACCTAGTCACCTACCCATCTACCCACCTACCCACATATTAACCTACCATATACTCATCCACCCATCCTCCTACATGTCCATTCACCAACCCATCTACCCACCTATCAACCCAACATCTACTCACCCACCCATCCACCATCAATTCTGCCAACCACATCATCTGTCCACCTACACATGCATCCACTTATGCATTTACTTACTGACCCACCCATCTATCCATTCACAGTTCTTCCAACAATTCACTGTATCCTATGCTCTATCCTATAAATAGAGAGTACAGCAGGAAACTCAGACATAACACCTGTCCTTATGGGGTGGGTATTCAAGGCAGGTGCAAACAAATCAACAAACATAGCAGAATGGTTCTTTATTTTACAACTTCATTTAGAAATAACCTTGATTTTTACTCCCAAAAGACAAAAGGGGTTTGTGACCCTGAAAACTTGGACTTTTCTTTGCTGTGAAGTGACTAAGTACATTTTTGTTTTCAAAAGCCTAGATGAGTGGTCCCCTGTTGCCCCAAGGGCACACTTACCTACTACTTTCATTATGCATAAGGTTTTGAAGACCTGGATCTGGCCAGGTGGGGAGCTTGGCATCCTCTCTTGATACTGACTAACTGCTCACTCTCCACAGGCAGCTGGGCTGTGAAACTTCTCTGTGTGTAATGAAGAGGAACAGTGTTGGCAGTAGCTCTCAGCCTTGGCTACAGATGGAATCACCTGGAACTCTCAAGTCTAGCTACCTAGCCTTTATCCAGCCCAATTAAACTAGCATCCTGAACTCAGAGCCAATCATTGTACTTCTTACAGCTCACTGGGGAATCTGATACAAGCACGAGGCCAAGAATGAGGAGGTTGAAGCTTCCGCTCCAACTAGAGAAGAAAGCTTTACCCTGGTCCCTCCAATAAGCTAAAGAATAGGATATGGGTTTATTGGTGAAATTATTAAGGCCACTCCACGTAGTTAAAAGGGAGGTTTATTTTGTGGGGTAACTTACAAATGAAGGGGTAGGTTGCAGGGTCTGGCAAAGGTATAGCGCAGTCCGGCGGTGTTCTCTGGAGAACTCTGCTCGGTCTACCTCCAGCGTCCCGGAACCAAGAGAGCGACCTCCTCTTGATCCTGGGTCTTCCGCTCCCTCCTCTGTCCCGCCTTGTGGGCGTGATCATTACCGAAGCCTCAATGGGGGTTGGAACTTCCAGGCCAATGCCGGGATGGCTACCCACTACATGGGTTGGTTTAGGTTTCTAGTAGGCACCATATCCTGTGTCCAGCCCAACTCTCCAAAAAGAGCAAGGCCATGGATGGGAAGGAATACCTAAAGGAATACCCAGGCTGCCAGCAAAGGCAAAAGTGCTGAGCCAGACAGCCCAGTGCCCTCCTAAGCAAGCCGGGGCACTGCTGGCAGGCAGAGCCAAGTCAAAGAAGATGGTGGAGCATACGCGCCTCAGGACTCTTTTCTAAGGAAAGCCAGAAATAGACCCAGCTTCGTGAGCTGAGCCTCAGAGCAGGATGGCTATTAGGAAGAAAAACAAACATGTCATTTTATATACCATAAATATCATGTAAGCAATTTTTCCCAGCTTCTGGTCACTTCGAACCGAAAGTATTCACATGAGGCTTGGAGGAAGACCCGGGATGCAAGAACATGAGAGGGGTCCCTACTCTGGCTAGAGCACCTTTCTTCTCATAGGCGCCCTAAGCTACCCACATCTGCCCTGTTCACTCCCAGCCACACCCACCAAGATATGCCCTCTGAGTGAGAGCAGCTGTAATAAAGAGAGCTTCATTCACACTGCCAAGGAGAGGGACTTGGTCCTGAGGTGAAGGGAGGTAGGTGGGGACCTTGGGCAGCCACTCTTCTCAGGCTTCCTTCTACTATGAATCCCAAGGGTAGTTGCACAACCTGGGGCTCCTTCCCCTCTCTCTTGCCTGCTTTCCTTCCCACCCACCCTAAGCTCCATCTCTTCCACACTTTCGTCCCTTCCCGAGCAATTTGACTTGATTATCTAGCTCCGTTTTTCTGCAGAGAGCCTCTATCTATGCCTCTGAATTTCCCCCTGGAAAATGATACCAGACCTTATTTTTCTCCCAAAGAATAAGGCTCTAAGACTCTCCCTTTGATCACTGTTGGAACTGCTGACTGTATTTCACAGAAGTAAAAACCCGCAAGTGTGTTCTCTTGGTTGGCACAGCCAACAGGAAACAGCTGGCAGCTTTGTAAATGGCTCCATGGAATCCCAGTTCTGGAGACAGGCAAAGAGAGTCACAGTCCAGTGCTTCCTGGCTTTGGCTGTGGTTGTTATCATCTGGATGGATCCTGGAGAAAAATTTAAAAAATAATGATAATAAATAAATTTAAAAAAAGATTCATCAACCATTCCACAGAAGGTATGTTTTAATGAGGTTTTTAGGAGGCAACTGAGTTGGAACTTAGTCCTCTCTACCCCCATCCCAGGAAATTCTAATGTGAGGTAAGAAGAGACAACCTATCATTTCTCCTCCCTCCTGTCCCTTTTCCTACCCTTCTCCTTTCTTCTTCCTCCTTTCCCCTCTTTTCCCCTCTCTTCCCCTCCCCTCCTGCCTCCTTTCTCTTTGACAGCTTTCTGTCAGAGTCCCAATCCAACCAAGCATCTCAGAAGAGGAAGTCATGATACAACAAAATCTTGCCACTCATTACCCTCCAGGATCCCTGCCTGTACTCTCTGCCTACAGATCCTCCAGGATCCCTGCCTGTACTCTCTGCCTACAGATCCTCCAGGATCCCTGCCTGTACTCTCTCTGCCTACAGATCCTCCAGGATTCCTGCCTTACTCTCTACCTACAGATCCTTCAGGATCCCTGCCTGTGCTCACTTTGTCTACTGGTTCCTCTAGTGATACAGGCTCTGTTGGGACTAGCCCTGTCTTTGCAAATAGAATTTTCTGAATAATTTTTTTGGGAGAAGGGGGGCAGAGGAGTCAGGTGGGTTTTTCAGTTTGTAAGCTTCTCCTGAGCATAAAGTATGATGCAGGCAACAGACCCAATTTACCTTGTCCAGCTAGAGAGACAAATATGGAGCCAAGTGCTGACCTGTAGGCAACAATAGCCTGCAAACTCAGGCGGAGTCCAGTGGGGGTTCATGGAAAGGACAGACAATGAGATCTGAGTCCAGGCCAGATGAAGGAAAGCTGAAACATAATGAATAAGAAAGAATCCAGGAGATTTCTTAAGGAAGAACTTAAGTGAAGGCCATGGGCAAGAAAGAGGGCAACTGTGGGAAAGGGGAACAGGAAGCTGGAAAGAGAAATCTGGCATGTGGTCTCCCTAGTTACTAGGTGCCTGTCATCTCCTCTTGTGAATATTACCCAACTTTGCCTCTTGCTGTATATCCCCTATAGCTGAGGGAGGGGAATTTTAGAGTAATAGCCATTTATTGGCTCTTAATCCTATCATCAGATCACATCCAACCATTTTGACCACAGTGACAAAAAATTTCTTAGTATCAGCTAATTTCCAGAACACATTTAACACCTCTTTATGTGTGTCACAAGTGTTCTTTTCTGCAACCAATTCAAATCAGTGTTCAGGTAGAGCACTTGACTAGATCTTTGTTGTACTGGAGATGAGGGGAAAACTTGAGATAGATATGCAACAACCCTTGTTGTAGAATATTATTCTTCTTTATGTTGCATTTGTTTGACTCTGTGAAGCTGTGTGACTTATGGTCTAATAAAGAGCTGAATGGTCAATGGTGAGGCAGGAGAAATGGTGGGCAGGGCTGGCAGGCAGAGAGAATTAATAGGAGAAATCTGGAAGGGAGAAGGAAGTAGCCAGAGAAGGAAGAGGACATCAGGAACCAGCCACTCAGCTATACAGCCAGCCATGGAGTAAGAGTGAAAGCAAGATTACAGAAGTAAGAAAAGGAAAAAGCCCAGAGGCAAAATGTAGATGGAATAATTTTAAGAAAAGCTGGCAAGAAACAAGCCAAGCTAAGGCTGGGCATTCATAATTAAGAATAAGCCTCTGTGTTTGATTTATTTGGGAGCTGGGTGGCAGCCCCCCCCCCCAAAAGAGCAAAAACAACTGACAACAACCCTTAGCTTTCCAGAAAATTCCTACATACTGTACCTGGTAATCTTGTCTTTTACATTTCTTTTTATCTAAAAGTTACTGCTACAAGACACATACACACACATACAAAAACACAGATGCACACAATACCAACACATATACTAGTATACACATGCGCATGTACACACACAAACACATGTACTTGTATGTATACAATACCAACCCACACACACTTGTTTGTATGTCACTTGTTTCCTAAGGAACTTGGGTCATTGGCCCTATGAAGTTATTAAAGTAAATTAAAATGACACCAAACCAGAGAGTCTCTAACCAGCCAAAGCCCATCAGTCCTGCTAGAAAATGACTTTAAAGTTTCCCCCAAAGGCTCTTGGTTAAATATTGGACCCCCAGAGTAGAAGCATTGGAAAATGGTTGAACCTTTATGACATGGGAACTAGCGGAGAACCTTACAGTTACTGGGGTGTGTCCTGAAAAGGCATGGTGAGATCCAATCTCTTCTTGTTTCCTTTTCACATCCCATCCTAGGGGACAGTGATTGTTTTGTCATGCCCTCTAGCTATGTCATGCTTTCCCATCTCCAGCACCGCCATCAGAACCTCCCAAACCCAGCCACTAGGAGCCTTTTCCCTGTGCAGTTAATTACCTCCGTTATTTGTTATCATGCTGAAAAGATGACTAACACACTCCCCAAAGCAACTTTAACTGCCTGATTCGCAAACATAAGCAAAGCTTTTGAACTATTTCTTGTAAATCCCTATTAGAGAGAAACAGATCCTGAGCTCAATCAATCAGAAGCAGTCGACAGATGTATAATTATCTAACTAGGAATGTTCCAGTGGGCTAGATAAATGTGCCAGCTGTGTAATGTAACCAATCAGTTGCTTCCTTTACTTCATATCCATGTTCACCCTACAGGGATGTCCCTTGGGTTTTCACTATGGCGCTCCTGAACTCCTTCTGGTTGTTGCTGCCCCATTCCTGAATTGTTTGCACAAATAGACTCCTCAAAATTACATTGCCTCAGCTGACCTCATTCTTCATCTGATTTGATACATCCTCATATGAGCTACAACTAGTACCACAGTATGGGAAGGGCAGGATCAGAAAATCACCAGCACCAGCAAGAGGCCAGACCTAGCTAAGAAATCTTTAGTGAATAAAACCTTCATTTCCTTTTTTTTTTTTTTTTTGTCACAAAGTCTCAATCTTTGCTTAGAAGTGAGAGGGAAATGTACTGTTCACCTGTTCCCATTCCAAACCCACTTTGAGAATGTTCCAGGCTTCAGGATTATGGTGGGGAAAGTAGTGATGAGAACAAAGGAGACAAGTAACACTGGTTGCTGTTTGGAAGCAGATCAGGAGAGGTGGAGGAAAATGTAAACTGTGAATGCAGCTTTCTGATTACCCATCATCCCTCTCAGGAAAACTTACCAGGGACTTGGAAAACGTTGATGAGCCTTTGCTAGTGCTCTGCCCTGCCCCCTGAAGCTGAGAAGCCTTCTGCAGAAAGGACAGCCCTGAGTTCAGACACAGCTAGAAGACAAGTGAACAGCAATGGGAACAATACCCAGTGGCACACTGGGCTCTGACTCTGGTGACCAATCTTTTGTGGCTGTGTAGGGCCACCAGCTCTGTCTCCCTGAGAACAGGCTTCTGTGAAGCTGTCCCCAGAACTCAATGAGGAGTGGAGAAAATAGAAGGCTTGAAATACACGAAGTATTTCCCCTGGGGGAAAGCCTTCAAATCCTAAAATATATACAATTAATGGCAGGAACCAGAATTCTCACTGATGTTTAGCTGCAATGGGAGTTCTCCCAAGAATACATGCAATAATACAGACCATAAAGTTACAAACACACTATGGTTGTGCTTTGTGGGTGGGAACGGGTTGAAATATGGTGTTTCAGGTTTCATTTTGAAAAACAATCTTTTGTAATGCTAGCAACAGTGAGAGTATATCTCAAATTCTATAGTTTACAAATCCCAACTATCAAAATAAGACATACGGAAATAGGGATCAAAATTAGAAGAGAAATAAGCTAACCTTTTTAATCCTTTGTATGAAAAATTATCACTCAATAGCAACTATAGAGAGAGATCACCAAAGTATATGAAGTCCAAAGGAGAACTGTAGAAAGATGGAATCCAAGCCCAGAGTGGTGGCACACACCTTTAACTCCAGCACTTGGGAAGCAGAGGCAGGTGGACCTCTGTGAGTTGGAGAATAGCCTGGTCTATATAGTGGGTTCTAGGACAGCCAAGGCTACATAAACCCTGTCTCAAAGAAAAAGAAAAGAAAAGAAAGATGGCAAGCCTCCCAGGAATGTGTTGCATGGTTATTTACTAAAAATATTATGTATGCTGCCAGAATTTGGGGACTTGGGAGATTTTTGAGGTGTTTTATTTTGTGATTTATTTTCCTGTTTTATATTCTCACTTTTTTGATTCTATGTTGTAGCACGAATCCTAATTGGTCTTAATAATAAAAAAAAAAAAAACAGTCAGATATCAGATTGAAAGCTGAAAGATCAGAGAAACAGAGAAACTAGCCACCAGAAAGACTTCTTACCTCTACCGAATCCTCAGCCTGAAAGGGAGCTGAGCTCCTGTCTCCTCCCACCTTATATTCCTCTCTCTGCCCAGTCATATCACTTCCTGTCTCCACCTACCTAGTGTTGGAATTAAAGGCATGAGATCCCAAGGGCTGGGACTAAAGGTGTGTGCCACCATTACATGGCTCTGTTTCTCTTTTAAACTGGATCAATCTTGTGTAGCCCAAGGTGGCCTTGAACTCAGAGAGATCCATCTGTCTCTACCTCCCGAGTGTTGGGATTAAAGGTGTGTGCCACCACTGCCTGGCCTCTGTGGCTAACTAGTGGCTTAGCTCCACACTCTGACCTTCAAGCAAGCTTTATTTGTTAGAGCACAAACAAAATATCACCACACTTTGTACAAATGTTTCTGTGTGTGTAGATGTGTAGGAGGGTGCATGTGTGAAGGTTGGCATTGGGTGTCTTCCTCAATTCCTCTCCATGTTATTTCTGAGGCATGGTCTGTCATTGGCCTGGAGCCCTCCAATTCCACTAGGCTGTCTGGCTAGTGAGCTCCAATGATCCACTTGTCTCCACTTCCCCAATGCTAAGATTACAAGCATGTGCTGTTTCATACAGTTTTGCTTTGCTTTGCTTTGCTTTATTTTTAAGATGGGTCCTGGACATCAAGCTCAGGTGGTCATGTTGTGCAGCAAGCACCGCACCGACTGAACCATCTCCATGCCCCCCATATTTACTTTTGTACATGTTATAAAGTTAGAAAGAAAATGCAAATTATAAACTAGATGAGTTTGGGTGTGATAAGCATCTCTGCACAGGCTAACAAAGAGATTCTCTTAATTATGACTTATTGGAATGTTGCATCTTTGAGGTGAGCTTATATTCTCTATTCCTCAAAGCCCAGACACAGAACCAAGGCCAAAGTCCCAGTGGAAATTAGTGACAAATTCAAAATTAGCAGCCAGGTTCCCTGGTGCTAGTCCTCCTGAGCCTGGTCACATGACTGCAGTCCAGCAGCACATCTCATTTTTTTCCTTGAATTATTTACACCACTTTCGTGGAAACACACACATTGACAAAAGCCCCATTTCCTCTAAGCCACAGTGCTACAAAGTAAAATTGCCTCCATGGTGACTTTTTAAATCCGTTCACTGAACTCTCCTTGTGGCCAAGGTCTAAGCTCCCTGCCTTCACTGCTGTAAAGAGGTCTCTACAGAAGATGCTGGGAGAGATGCTACCAGTGCCGCCTGCTGGCCAAATAGAGCATCACAGGTCTGGCAGTGCCTGAAGTCTGCAATCTAAAACCATCTAAAAAGATGAGAGAATTCTCCATCTAGGGAATAAAAATGTTCTCTAAGACTGCTCTGGCCATGCTCAGTGGCAATCAGAATTAATCAAGACCTTGAACAAAAGAAATTGAGATAATGTAACTCAGACCAATCCCTTGAAATTCCATGTGCCCAAGCATTACCTGGAGACCTTAAGATGCAGATGTCCATCAACTAGGTCTAGGATACAACCAGGGATCCTGCATTTCTCACAAGTTCTGAGATGATGCTGCCAATAAAAGAGAATATTATGAGTAGCAAAATTCTAGGTGGAAGTACACAGACTTAGGTATCAAATCCAAATGCTTAGGTGTCAATATTTCCACTTACTAGCTATGAGAGCTCACCAAAAGGATCTCCAACCTTTAACTCTATGTATTTAAATCAGGCATACCAAGATGTAATACACCGTGCTCTTCTGTGTCATGTAAAGTTAACATGTAACATCTGAGTGGTGTGCGGTACATAGCAAGTAGACAGGTAATCCTTATCATCACATTGATTTCCACCGGTAGGTTCATATCCTCAACAACTTGCTGCCTATGCACAGTGTAGATAAAGGGCCCTAATTTATACCGGGATGTAAATCAAAGTATCTCAAAGTTATGGCTGCCATGGTTTCATTTATGGGTCCCCTTACGCCCAAGGTTAGGCCCACCTATATCTGTAAACCCAAGGCTGACAGCCAGTTCACTTAACTGTGGTCTCAGTTGACCCTGATAAATGTGTATCCTCTCTCACATCCAAACTAGAAAGACACACTGGAGGTGAGCTGCATTTCACATGTACTCTGAGCAGACACCAAAATGTGACCTGTGAGTAAAGTGTCCTGTGACCACAGAGGGAGAAGCATGGTGTTAGTTTTATGTGGTGCAATGTTATTCAATAAGCGGTGATTTTTACCATGTAAGAAAAGTCACAAAGCACAACAAAACCCACTATAACAGTTTATTTAAAAAAAAAAAAAAAGATGTGCTTAGGCCTATGGAAATGGTGCAGGGAGAGAGAGGAAGAAGAGGAGGAGGAAGGAGTCTGTGGCATGTGTTTTATGGATTCCCCCACACATGCGCATATGGGCTTATGTAGCTACGCCACAAATGCGTATAGATTACGTGATCACACTACATGAAAATTATGTGATCACACAGTACACGGATCATGTAGGATACAAGGACCAGGGATGATTAAGCCTCTTGCTTGGCTACTGCACAGTGCATGTGCAGTGATGTAGCAACACATGGTGCTGTGCAGCTAGAGGGTCTGTGTTCACACACTAGAATTATCTCTCAGCAACTGAGTGGCCCCAGGAAATCTTATAAGCCATTGCAGCCTCAGTTTCCTCACCTGGAACATGATGTAATGATTATAGTGTGTACAATATCTGCATGGAATATATATGAAGGGGACTCCCACACAGCACGGGTTCCTTCCCAGACCCCAGACTAGGCACAAACCACAGCCAAACACCTGTTCTCACATAGAGAGCCTTTATTAAGTGGGGGAGAAAAGTTAAAAGTGGCTGCTTTCTGACTCAGGCAAAAAACAGCATCAAATAACCTTGCAGGTGTCATTCTTAAAAAAAGGGGGGGGGGGTCTGGGTTAAGATGGGCTACGGTGCAGTTGTAACAGAGATAGAGAGTGAGGGAGAAGGGGAAGAGGACAAGGGAAAGGAGAGAGGGTGTTTGTCCCAGAGGTCAAAGGACTGCCTCTGGATAGAGAGGAGACAGGCATGGCACATAAGCAAATGGCAGTTTATAAATGGAAAGGGAAAAACACTGTGTTAGGATGAGATGTTTAATTTTAATTGGGCATGTTAATTAGGTGAACCAAAGGGGCTTCTGATTGCTGGACTTTGGTAATCAGTCTCAGGAGGAAGAAGTGGCCAAATAAGGGACTAGACCTTGGTGGCTTGCTTTAGGAATGTAATCTAATGGTTTTGAGCAAGGCAGAGGGAATGGGAAGGAGGGCAAGGCTGCCAGAGCCACATGTTCAAATGGGCTAGTGTCACTTCAATGTAGAACTTCAAAAACGGCTGTCCCTCTTTGTCTTGGCATCTCTTAAATGACACTGGAGCTCCTCTCTGCTGCGGGTTCTGGACCTCTGAGTCCAGAATATGAAAAGCAGAAGCTGATACAGAAGTGTACATTTGAAAATCAGGCAGATGGCAATTTATTTTACCATTAAAGACTTTAGGTCAGGAAGGATGCATGGACAGTCTCCTTCCCTAGCTTGTACCTTGAGGCAGAGTGACTGAAATTCCCTCTATATCCCTCTGCCCTGGCTTCTCGCCCCTCTCTAGCTTATCCCTGGTACCATCTTCATTAAACCCAAACTCCTTCAACTTTACAAGCATTCCCTCTTACACACCTCTAGACCTGATCACATTGTCTCTCTTTTTCTTTTTTTTTTTTCAATGTTCCACAAACTTCTGACCCAAGGACTAGAGCTCAGGTTGCAAGAGATGAGAACAGCAGGGACTCACAGGACCACCAAGAAGGCTGCAAAAGCTTCTAGACAGATGTGCAGTGTATTAGTTATTTGTCTGTTTCCACAACAAAATATGTGAGAAAAGCTGCAGGGACTCTGTGATCTCCACAACCAGCAGAGCGATGATCTGTGGGAGGCGAGAAGGCAGTTTGATTCAACAAGCCCCAGTGGCCAGGGTGGTTCAACTTGCTGGAGTCCGGCTCCACGTGCTTTAGGCATTTTAAGCACAGAACAATTTGGTGAAAAATTTTCTGGTGATAATGAATTCAATCCTGTGTGCACAATATAGCATACATAAATCTCTTTGAGGAACAAATTAAACTCAAAAAAGATCAGATATGACTACACCCAAACTCTTTGTAAACTACATGTGACACCTCCCATAAAGATCTATAGATTGACTGAGAAAAACTAGCTTATGATAAAAGCCTGGGGGAGGGTCCAATGTGCTTCCTGGCCACATAGATAGTGCAAAGGTCACCAGACTAAACTTCATCCATTCCCAGCCTTCCAGGCAGATAACAGGTATTGCATTCCTTTCCTTAAAGGAATGCCCAGTGTCCTAACATTCCAGGTTCCCCTAGTGCTCATCTGTGAGCACAAAGACATCCACAACTCCTACAAAAAGCAACTTAAGGAAACCCACAGTTTGAAGATAGGCAAGACTCAGCAGCAGGAGCTTGCACAACTGGTCACATTGTATCCAGCGGCAGCAGAGAGATGATGATCAGCTCACTTTCACCTATTTATTCAGTCTAGGACTCTAGTCAATGGGATTATATCACCCATTTAGGGTAGATGATCCCACCTCAATTAACCTAGTCTAGAAGCCTCTTTACAATCATGTTCATGTTTCAATGATGATTCTTAATTCCATCAAGTTGACAAGATTAGTCACCACAGATAAAAATCATGAAGAAAAAATTACAGCCAAGATTCCAGGACAACACAGTACAGAGACCACACCTCTGCCACCACGTGTGCCTACACACATGGTAGCACAAGACCTTCCCTGGTAGACTTCTTCTACAAGTCACATATACACACAAACTGACACACAGCCCTAGAACTGAACCCCCAGGACTCCTAAACTTAATAATCTCGTCTTGTATTGTTTTGACTAGAATCCTATGACTACCTTATTAAAAACTTTGAAAAACTCTGACCTTCAGAGAAGAATGATTCATGGGTGAATTATGAAGTATTCCCAGAGCAAACCTGTGAGCAAGAAGGGAAGGGGGAACAGAATAACACAAAGGCAGAAAGAGACAGATCCCAGGTGAAACAAAAGCAGAGGACATCTTCAGACTAACACATACCACTCCAAGGAACCTCTAGAGGGTAACTGTAGACAATTCTGCAACTCAGAACTGTCCCAACCCAAGACAGTCAGCTGGTATTCCGCACCTCATAGTCAGCAGGTCTTGATAGTAGCAGCCAGGGCTGGAAGTGGACCATGGAAACATCAAGTCCAACTGCCCCAGAACAGTCCCTAGAGAAAGAGCAGCAAGCAGGGACTACTGAGAGCAGGAAGTTGGCAGCAGTGATGGTAAATGGGGTTTGAAGGGGCTGGGCTCCAGCATCACGGCTCCATGTGGTCCCTGCAGACCCACCAGTGCAGCCTGTGGCCGACTTGTCCCTGTGTTCCCAGTACCCAGCACAGGGTAGGAGGTTTACAAAACTGCAGGAAATATCCAGCAAGGAAGTGACTAGACATTGGCCAGACAGTACACAAGAGCTATAGAATGTAAAAATGAAACAACAAGGAGTAGGCAAATCCAAACACAAAGAACATAGGCAGAGAGGTCAGGGACTTCCGACCTGGATTTAGAGTCTTTCTGATCTTACTAGTCCTGGCCATCAAAGGGAAAACAATCATGTCATTCCCAAAACCAAAGGATGCAAGGGGGTAGCTGTTCAGTGGACACAGTCTCTAGAGAAGGAATAATACCTCTAGAAGTTCTGAATTGCTGCAGGAATGCAGCTTCCCATCCCCCAGGGAAGAGAAAAAAAAGCCTCAGCATCCAGAATTCACATGAAACATCCAAAGGACATGGGCAATTGGCCGTGGCAGCTCACTTCTCTTCAGCAGATAGCAAGTGGAAGGCAGGACTGAACAAGCTTGTAAAGCCCTGACACGTGAGCTTTCCCAGGAGAGCTCTGAAGGACTCATCCCAGCAACCAGGCAATCTTTAATCCCGTGCTTTGGGGGAAGAGTAAAGCTGAGGGCAATCCCCTCGCCCATGCTAGAGTGAAGGCACAGCCTGGCGTCTGATAAGCACACACAGACACAGGCACCACCCACCCACCCGACAGACAGACAGACAGACAGAGGAACACATTCACAGAGAGAGAAAGAAACAGACAGACAGAGGAACACACACACACACACACACACAGAGACAGAGGCACACACTGACACATACACACACAGATTACTTGTTTCCCCTGGGACCCTTGCCCTTTCAGAATTCTAGACACAAATCACCCTTTGGGGTTGTTTTCACAGAGGAACCTGAGAATCGGTGTCAGTTATTTGCATTTTAGAAAATAAAAACTCTACCATGTTTTTACTACAAAAACTTCAACCATGTCCTCAAATGGAAATAATGGAATAATCATTCCCCAGGTACTTATCAGCAAATCCCACAGTTACCAACACAGTTCAAATATAAGTCCAAAGACTGCAGTCCAAGCTTAAGTGAATAAATTGGAAGACATATGTTGGAACAGCACGGTTCAGCCTTGCTCCCTGAAGCCCTTGGACTAGAGAGGACTTCTCCAAATCATGAAGAAAAAAAGAATTGAAGAGAACAAGTTAATTATGCCTGACAAGCCATCCCTAAAGGATTCCCATCCTTGGAGCCCTAAAGGTAGGGACCAGAGCCAAGCTGGGCATGCCGGCCATGGCTAAAAGTCCACAGATTTCCCATGGCCCACCACATCACCAGACACAGAAAAACGGGGTTGAAAGGAGCTTCCCGGGAGATGGACTCAGACCAGTGCCATAGAGTCCCCGGGACCTGGGCAGAGGGAACACAGGAAGCAGGCAGCACCTTTCCGCGTGGCTCTGAAAGCAGAGCTGGACAGCTTGGAAGCTGTGGCAGGACTCCCAGCTGGGGTCCTGTGACTCCTTAGCTGAGACCCAGAACCTACCACAGAGGCAGGACAAATGCCAAAGATGAGTGAGTGTTGAAAACAAAGAAGTGCCTCTTGAGACAACAGCGACCAGCATCCCTGTCATATACCGGGGTTCATAATAAACCCGCAAACCCAGCCCGCAAGGAAGAGAGAATTCTAGGTTGGTTTTGCCTTCGAGTATTCGACTCTGAGTCTCAGCAGGTTGAGAACTGTCGTAAATTAACTGTAGAACGCAGAGTTGTTCACAGCACTGCTTCAGCGGGATGAAGATTAAATACCATCACCCCCACAGAAACATGCCCACCCTGTCCTGTGCACCCATGCCGGGGGCACAGAACTGGAAAATCATGTCCTTAAAGTATATGCATTAGTTACATTCCCAGCGCTGTGACTAAATGCCTGCCAGAGGCAAGCTAAGGAATGAAGGGCTTATTTGAGCTACAAGTCTGAGGGTGCATTCCTTCACGGAGGGGAAGGTATGGTGGCAAGGGTGTGCCACCACTGGTCACATTGCCTCTGAGTTAGGACTTAGAGAGAGACTAACATCATGACTATGTGTTCAGTCAAGGAATGCCCTATTAGTATCACACATCAGTTTCATTTTCAATTTGAGGCTATATTTTTCTTGTATTTTATTTTTTATTTAAAAATTTTTTTATTCATTTTACATCCCCACCACAGATCTCTCTCTCACCCTCCTCTCCCTTCTTATTGCAGGAATCACCCTTGTAATTTTGTCCCATGTGTAGATCAGTGAGGGAATGACAGCCACCATTTTGAACAACCCCTAGCTCTACAGAAACCATAAAACAACTGAATGGAGTTGTCTGGTTATAAGACAGAGAAAGTCTACGTGTGCCTCCACAGCAGAGATCCAATTATTAGCCCTGAACCCAAAGCACAGATTCAGATAAAGAGCCTCAAAGAGGCCATGAAGCAAGAGTTCGAAATGTTCTGTCTCCAACCGTAACTTTTTCTGATTAATTCTGTCTCCTGTTGTTGCATGTTACTAGGGAACTCTAAAAAAGGAGACTCTACTCCATGGAAGAATAGAGAAGTTGGGAATGTGTGGAGTCAACCCTTAATTAGAAACTGTCCTAAAAATGAAACCATCTGGGCTCTGGGAAATTTGTTAAAAAATCACATCCAAGGAACATGGGTGGATAAAGTGTGGGCAGCCTGCCTTGGGCTTCAGTGATTGCTGCTTTCTCACCCAGAGGAAAAGGTGAGGTCTGCACTGTGGTGAGGGCACTAAAACACTACAGCGAAGTTGGAAAGCCTGAGCCTGATTACTCAACTATGGCTTCTGGCTTTAAGGAAAGACAGAAAAGCATGAAAGATACATAGGACTGGAAAGCCAGAACGGACACCTTGGGAGGTAGAGGAGAAACACTCTCCAAATATCTGGGAGGACTTAAAGAATTGTGATATAATGAAAACAATATATATGATATAATAAAAAATATGTCTATACACATACACATATATGTGTATGTGGTTTCTGCCCTTAGTTCCTATGGTGATAGTATGTGAATCTTTTGTTTTAATTTGGTCTTTTATATGGTTCCTTGACATAGACTTTTATAAGTTCCAGGGTGATTAGAACATTATTATTATTCTATAGGTTCCTCTAGAATAACAGTCAGCAAAGAACTACATTGGAGAGCTTGAATGTGCAGCCTTATCTTCAACCTCTGGGGAAGAGACAATGGTGAAAGTTGAACTGGCCTTCAGTGTCAGAAAATGTAAACACACACACACACACACACACACACACACACACACACACACACACACACACATTTCTAAAAAAAAAAAAAAAAAAAAAGACAGGCTTAAGAGGAGTTCTGGATTGCTAAACATGTAGGAATGTCTTAAAAGTCACACATCCAGAGAGGATATCTAGAATCTAGAAGCTGAGTGGTCCTTCTCTGGATCTTGATCTACAACACTCCTCTTTCTTGGGGCTGTTCATCTGTAGCCTTAATAATGGGTATGTGGATGCATTTGTGAGTTTTGTGAGGTGTCCCAGAAAACTAGTCAAACATGAGGAGGAGCTGTGGGAATAGTGATAAGCATTCATTCAGAAACATGCCTACAGCTGGTGACTGGCATTTGAAAGGAGGTGATACCTTGTGGGGCTGAACCCTCAGCTAGTAGAATCTAACTCTAAATCTTGATAGATGCTGTCAGAATTGTGTTAAATTGTAAGACACCACTGGTCTAAGCTAGTGGGGAAAAATCTCCATGCATTTTGGTGACAAAAAATAAGTGCAATTGGTATGACACTGGAAAGGTTTTTCCTTCACAGAAAGATAAACCACAGAACTAACTTGAACCTTCTATATGTAATCTCTACCCTCCTTGGAAGGCAGACCTATGCAGATAATACCAAGAGGCCCAAATTTGCTGGCTTTAACTTAGTTACAATTCATCCAATAAGAAGCCCATCAAAGACTCGCAATGGGAAATGGTGAATCCAAATATGTTTAGTACCCTAGTTGTATTCGTGCAAGGTTGCAGTCTTAGTTCCTGTTCTGTTGCTGTGAAGAGAAGCCAGGACCAAGGCAACGTATAAAGAAAGCATTTACTTGGGGACTTGTTTATAGTTTCAGAGGGTTTGTCAATGACCATCATGATGAGGAGCCTAGTGGCAGACAGGTAAGCAGACAAGCCTGGTGCCGGAGCAGTAGTTAAGAGCTGATACCCTGATCCAAAGGCAACAGGCTCACACACACACACACACACACACACACACACACACACACACACACACAGAGAGACAGAGAGACAGAGAGACAGAGAGACAGAGAAGAAGTGAGAGAGAGACTGGGCCTGGCATAGGCTTTTAAAACCTCAAAGTCCATCCCATTGACACACCTTCTCCAACAAGACCACACTTCCTAATAGTTCCACTTTCTTGGACCAAGCATTCAACATATGCACCAACTGGGCCTTTATTGTCCAAACCACCACAGTTGCATTATACTGGCTCTGTCCCTGGAAACCACTCCTCTCTTCAAAAGTATCCAAATAAGTACATCTCTGCTCCCACCTTGTCTTTCTGGCCTAGGTGAGTAAGACTAAGAACCTACTAAGCAAAAACACTGCATTCTCTACTGTGGCTCCCTGAACCCCATCTTTATAAGTAAGCCCTCTTCAGCTGATTCCCTTTTTTTTTTTTAATGTTGTGGTACTGAATACTGAACTCAGGCCTTCACACATGCTAGGCAAACACTATATCACTGTACTACACACCCATGTGTTTTCTATTTTTTGAAATAGTACCCTGCCAAGTTGACCAGGCTTGATTTGCTCTCTCTGTGTTGCCAGACTGAGCTTGAACAGGTGATTCTCCTGCCTTAACCTCCTAAATAGGTGGGCTTCCAGGCCAGCTCAAAAGTCCCTCTTTTTATTTACTTACTTATTTGTTTGTTTGTTTGTTTCTTCTTCCTTCCTACAAGTTCCCCAATAAATGTTAATATAGGCAGCATCCGGATCTACTTCTCCTCAGCACTCTCAGATGTCTGTAGAAGGTGACAATTTGCGTATTTAGCAGGACAGAAGAATGATTCCCACCTGAAGAAGTAACTGAGACTTGAGAAAATGCTGATGAGTCTGAATGTGTCTCCTTTTCCCCTCTCTGAGTTATCATTGTTCTTTTAAGTATAAGTGGTTAGTAGTGTTCAGGGACTTCTGAAGTTGTTGGGAGAGATGGCGCCTCCCTTAAATTAATAATGGAATTACCTAATGGGAAACATAAATCTCCATTGTGAATACTGACGCTTTGTCTTTAAGGACGAGGTGTGCTACAGTTTGGGCCTGGGCCTTGTTGTTCTTAAATATGTGTCAGGTGAATGATGTTAACAGGCAGTTTTCCTCCCCTTATATGTAGTATTCAATAAAAGTTAAGGTGTTTCTAAGAGGATTTTACATGTCTGCCCCAACAGGGTCTAGCTGTTCTTTAGAGTTAAGAGAGCTCACTCTGGGACTCCCTGCCTCTTAAATTGCTAAATTGTTAACAGAAAGTAGTATTTTGTTAGAAAAGACTCAGAAAGGGCTCTGATTCAGAAAATAATATGCTAGAACCAGGCTTTGGGCTACCATCTTCCAGATAGTTTAAGGAATTTAGTTATTTATTAGAACACTATTGTTTTTATTCTTGTGAATTATTTGATAGTTCTATTTGTTGAGCTTGACAAAAGTACCCTACTTACCATAAATCTTCAGAAAATGAAAATAGACAAAGAAACTTAATTATCCCACAGAACTCCTCTAGTCCTATGTAATTGCCAGTTGCCAGCAGAAAGAAGGGTTTGAAAACAATGCACACAAAGGGTGCATCAGACTTTCCTGCTTACCGTATTGCCCAGAGTCAGAATGTCCAGGTAAGAAGCAAGAACTGCAGCCAACCAGAATAAACCAAATGTAAAAACTTGTTAAAATGTTATCATGAGAGACATGCCAGTATGTGGATGGAGAAGGTGGCTACCTTATACAGCAGGGGTGAAAGGAGGTACCAGTGAGGAGCTAACCAAGTCATGGCAAGACTGGATTAAGTGTTTTGCCAATACTCCGGTCATTGGTACAAATTGCTATTAACTCTAAACACTTGCAGAATTATCTAAGGCCCTTGGCTCATGGCTCAGAATCTGAACAACATATTCCCTTTAGAAGAAGTTGACTGTGCAAATGTTTAGTTTATATGATAAGAGTCGAGTAAAAAACAAGAATACTAACAAGCCCATTTCAGACCTACACACACACACACACACACACACACACACACACACACACACACACACACTTCTGCCACCAGATCTTTGTTTATGCCAATTATTTCCTTTTCCTGAAGACTTCATCCATTCTTATCCTTCCATTAAACTCAGATTTTATTGATAGCACCTAAGGATCACCCTTCCTTCTATTCTATCCTGCCTCCTCCTACCTTTGGGCAAAGAATAAGAAAGGAGATGTTCAAGAATGGGCAGGTGTCTCTGAGGAACAAGGGGCCATCATAAGATGGACATCCATCAGTCTCTTCTCCTTCACCTTCCTTCTAGGAGGCCCTTGTGACCTCTTACCTCTGATGCTGGATTCCATCCATGCTGAGGAAGTATTCTTCAGAGGAGCACCTGGCAGAGGTACTTTTGAGTCTGCTTCTGACTCTGTCTTCTCCCAATCCTCATTTAATAGTCTCCTGGCAGACGAACTTACAGCTCAGCAGTCTCTGAGTTCATCTTCAGAGATGAGTATAGGCATAGATACAAACACAACAAAGAGCCATGGTGTTGCTCATCACAAACAGGGGAGACATTGAGTCTTGTTGAAATTTTATGTTAATTAACATGTTGAACATATTTATTGGATACAGTATGATGATTCAGTATATGTGGGACATACACAAATTAGGATAGTTAGAATGTCTGTCTCCTTAGTCCAGTGGTTCTCTATCTGTGGGTCATGATGCCTTTGAGGGTTGAACAGCCCTTTCACAGGGGCTGTATATCAAATATCCTGAATATCAGATATTTACATCACAATTCTTAACAGTATCAAAATTACAGTTATAAAGTAGCAGTGAAAATAATTTTATGGTTCAGGGTCACCACAACATAAGGAACTGTACTAAAGGGTTGCATAGGAAAGTTGAGAGCCTTTGCCTTAGACATTTGGCATCTCTTTATATTTACAACCTCAAATGGCCTCTCTTCTAATCATTCATTAAATATTTAATTTTTATAAATTGTGGTCACCCTGCTATGCTGTAGAAGACTACATGTCCAGACAATATTTTGGTGCCCATAATTCAAATCTTCTTAATTCTCTCTTTGCTACCCTTCCTAACTCACTTTTCTGTTTCCTAGGTGGCATTAGCTGTGCATATCTGTGCATAGAAGTGAAAACACACATCATCTGTCTGTCTGTGCCTGGCTCATTTCACTTAATAAACCACAGTAGATAACTCAGTTGATTCCATTTCTTAGCTATTGGAAATGGTGTGAAGGTGTCTTTGGTATATTGATCATTCCTTTGGTTGTATACCCAGAAGTGGGATGTCTAGATCACACAGCTGTTCTATTTTTACTTTTTTGAAGAACATCTACTCTATTTTGTTAAGGGTTAGGAAGACAGCATAGTAGTATAGGGCTTTCATAGCTTGCTGGACCCCAGGTACAATCCCCAGCACCATAAGAGGAAATAGATGAATAGTTATTCTTCCACCAGCTGTAAAGGAGCCCCTTACTCTGTACCCTTTTGACATCTCTGATTTTTCACTTTGAGGACAGTAACCATTCTGACTGTGGTGGGTTCATATTTCATCATGATTTTGATTTGAATTTCCATGGTGATTAGATAAGAAAACCATTTCAGGATGTCAATATAAGCAATGATTCTCAGTATCAATAGCCTAGACAACAAAAGCAAAGCCAAACAAACAGGATAGTGTTAAACTAAGAAGTTTCTTAAGCAAAGAAAACCACCATGATCATGAAGAAACAACATTCAGAATGAAAAATGAGAATAGCAACCAAGTCATACATGCTGTAAATATCTAGAATAAAAAAAAGCACACAGTAGGAAAAAAGTAAATAAACTGATTTGTTGAATGAACAAATGATCTGAGCAGGTGTTTCTCAAAAGAAAATATTTATGAGGGCCTAACAAATATATGAAAAATGATAAGTGTGATAGTTTGATTGAGATGTCCCCCATACTCTCAGGCATCTGAACATTTGACCCCTGGTTCCTAGCACTATTTGAGGAGGCTTAGGATGTGTGGCCTTACTGGAGGAAGTATGTCATTGGAGGTAGGTTTTGAGAGCTTAAAGACCATTCCCAGGTCTCTCTACTCCATTTCCTGTTGGTGGTTCAAAGTGGAAACTATCAGCTGTTCCTGGCACCATGCCTGATTCTTGTGGCAAATGCTTCCCTGCCATGATAGTGATGGACTCTCATCCCTCTGGAACCATAAGTTGAATAAATCCTTCCCCTCCATAAGTTGCCTTGGTCAGAGTGTTTTATTATAGCAATGGGAAAGTAACACAATCAGTGTCATCAATCACCAGAGAATTGCAAACCATCACTGTCTGAGGGACCAGCCTACAGGGCTCAAAGAGAGATCCACAGTATCAGCACATACTAGACTTTTCTATCTGAGGGGAGTAGGGAAAAAGACACACACTCTCAATGGTTTCCTTCTAAATTATTGTTTCCTCTTCCTCTGTATTCTTTCTACTGTACACTTTTTTTCTACAGCTTATATACCCAAACAAAGTTTTTTAGGCAATATAGCATAAATTACAGTGTGGTTACATATAATTTTTCAAGTGAATGATTACAATGAATACAGGTAAAAACATGTTTTTCATCTCCCTTAGATGGTTAAACCTTTTATCTATTACAGGTGAAAAACAAAGTATCCCAAGAACCCATGTACATTGGTAATCTTATAAAGAATATTAAAGAAATGACAAATCTAAACTTTTATGTATGAAAAAGAATCATCCAGCTCTACTTTAAATCTTTGGGGCACATACCCATTTGTCAACCGTTTCTTATATAAGGAGACTGAGGACAAAATGGGCACAAGGAATTAATCATCTCCTTTGATCACCTACCAAAACTAGCAAGGAAAGTACATCAGCCAACAACAATTGGGCTGTATTATATTTTTTACCCTAACATAATGAATCTATAACTCAATATATCTTTATGAACTTTAGATTGTTTTGTGGGATTTTTTCATCTCAAAGCAATAATGAAAATATCTGATCTAATCTAAAGTTATTTTAAGGCTTCGCTTCAGTTAATAATACATACCAAAACCTGTTACTACATCATTCAGCATTAAGAAAATCAGAACCAGCCTCGCTTCTTAACAATTAACCTGAACTTAGATCTATACAGCTCCTTAGGTGAAACTTATAGGCTCTAGCTGTGTGACATTTTCTTGTATTTATTTTTATTCATCAAATCTCTGTATAAATTGACATTATTATTATCAATTAGACAGTACAGTTTAGGAAGGAATCATCTTCATAATAATCCACAGGTAAAAATCCCCAGTAGAATGGGATGTTTCCATGAGATAAACATACTACAATACAGGCAGTAGTTATCTGTCTACACCTATTGACACCATGCCAGATACCAGAGAGATGGCAGTGGCAAACATGTAAAGGCACAGCAGAAGCAGAAGACATTCTGGGGTCTGGGGTCTCAGGGCCTTACCTATCCAAGATTCACCCATCAGGGATTTTTCTCCTGGTGGGATGATACCTTGAACTTCAATTGCTACCTGCTGCTCCTCTGATATGACCATCAGCAGCAAACCAAGGCACTGTGCCTCACTTAGTGCCTGCCATGGATGGCTTCATGAAGTCATCTCTATGCCCCATCTGCTCAAAGCTATCAGGAACACATATATACCCATAGTCAAGCTGACTTACCCTGCAGCAAGAAAGGGCACTTAACAGAGGGGTCATGAGGCCAATGAGAGGGAAAAATAGAAGAAAGTGAACTCACTGAGATTGGGAAGCTGAAGTTAAAATGTGCACAGTATAAAGTGGCCAGAATCTGTACAGTGTGGAGGTGTTAGAACAATCATGTCAAGACAAAAACCCCAGTACTGAGAAGATTGTTAGAATAATCATGTCAAAACAAAAAGTCCCACCTCTAGCCAAGAAGCTGTTCCCAACTGGTATGGACTGGAAAAGGGAAATCATTTTTCTCCTATGAAGTGTCACTGTGCATATCAACCATACTCTATGGTAGGTACATGCCCAGGAATAGTAATAAAACACAGACTCCATGGTTTTTTGTGTGTTTTTATTATGTTGTGCCTTACTGATTTTCATGTGTGTGTGTATGTGTTTTAATAATTATTTTTTTTGTTGGTTTTTGAAAGAAAGAAAGAAAGAAAGAAAGAAAGAAAGAAAGAAAGAAAGAAAGAAAGAGGAAGGAAGGAAGGAAGGAAAGGGAGAGAGAGAGAGAGAGAGAAAGGAGGGACAAAGAACATGAAGTTGGATGGGATGGGTAGGGCAGTGGTGAGGATCTAGGAGAAGTGGGGGTAGGGGGGATAATATGAACCAAATACATTATATGAAAAAAATTTAAAGAATTATTGTGACAAGTCTCAAAATATCCATACTCATGTTCAAATTAGTATTATACACAGTAACCAAAATATGTAAGCAGCCCAAATGACCATCAACAAATGAATGGGTAAATAAAATAAGCTGAATGCATCAGATGTTGTATAGCTAAAGAGGACATTCTGACATGTCTACAACATGAATGAGCCTTGAAGGCATGATGCTAAGTGAAATGTGGCGTGCAGGAGTATACAAACACTGATGATTCCATTTACAGGCACAAGTAAACTTGAAAAGACAAAAAGTAGAATGGAAGGTGCCAAGGGCTGAGAGAGAGTGAGAGGGAAGGTCATTGTTTAATAAGTACAGAGTTTCAATTTTGCAAAGCGAATACAGTTTTAGAATAGATGGTGTCAACACTCACAATGTGAGTGCATTTAATGCACTGAAATAGTGTAAACAGGATCTGGGACATGGCTCAGTGACAGAAAATACTTGTTTGCAAGGATAAGGATCTGGCTTTCAATCCCTAGCACCCACGTAAAAAGTCATGCATGGCTCCATGTGCCTGTAACCCCAACATTGGGGGTTGGAGATGAATCTTGAGAGCTCAATGGCCAGCCAACCTAGCCAAAATGGTGAGCTACTAGTTCAGTAAGTGACCTTGATTCAAGGAAATAAGGCAGACAGCCATAGAGGAAGACACCCAATGTCCTGCTCTGACCTCTGCATACACATGGGTAAATACTAAATACATTTTACCTCAATTGTTTTTTATAAAGGCATCTGGTGTTATTATTGGCTAGTTTGAAGGCCTATGGAAAACACTGGTGTCAATGAGCTGGTTAGCAGGGGCTCCAGTTCCTACTACATGCTAGGGCTTCACACCTGCCTTACTCCCAAGATACGATTTCTGTTTCCCATCTCAGCTTGTTAACAATGCTGTTTTTGACTCTCATCTCAACTGTTCACTTGCTTGTTGTTTGCCTTGCTGGTATAAAGCAGTGATTGGGATTCTAACGCAGGGCAGCAAGCATTCCAACCTGAGGCTTTCCTCCATAGGAGTCTACTAAAGCTTAAAGTAGGTCTCTGAAATCTATATAACCTGTTGTCTTTAGTCCATTTAAAAAATATAATTCTACACTGACTGTTCCAAATACCCAGACACACATGATGCTTCCTGATTTCCCGGGGCCTCACAGATTGGAAGACAAAACACATAAAGCAGTTGCCTATGTCCTAAGTGACCATATGACTAGGCAAAGTGTCTATACAATTGTGATACTCCTTGCTTACATTTGATTAGAGTCCCAGAACAAGAAACATAATCCACTTTGTGAAATACTATAAATGAACTACAATTCAAAATTAAGATGGAAAGATTGCTACAAAATTTAATGCATTTACTTATGTTTCTCTGAAGCAATAACTGGTGTTAGAATCTTTCCTAAGTCCTGTGGTTTGGAAGAGTCCCCCAGAGGCCTACCTATTAAAGACTTGGCTCCTATTCTGCAGTACTATGGGAAGGAGGCAGACCCTTTAAGAGACAGAACCTAGTGAAAGGAAGTTAGGTAACTGCAGGTATGCCTTGGGGTGAGGAGGTTTACTGGGGTCCTGGCCACTCTTGTGTCTCTCTTTGCTTTCTGTTCGCCATGAGTTAAACCAGCCTCCTCTGTCACCTTCTCCCTGCTACTCTGTACAACCTAGGACCAAAACAAGGGGTCTCAGTGACCACAGTCTGAAGGTACAAGCCAAAGCACATACTTCCTCTTCCATTGTCTCTCTGGGATATTTTGTCACAGTTATGGAAAGCTGACCTGAACACTACAAGGAGATCTCAATGAAGCAGAGAAAGGAAGCAAAATGATTTGTAATATATGCATCATAATTTAAAACAGGAGTCAGCATGCTTTTTTCTTAAAAAGGCCAGGTAATAAACAACTTAGCCTTATAGGTCATAAGCAGCCAAAAATAATATACAGACAAATGAGTGGGGCTATATGACAATAAAACCTTATAGATGAACATTGAAATTTGAGTCTAATGTAATTTTCACAGGCCATAAAATATTGTTCACTTTAATTCTTTCCAACTATTTCAAAATACAAAAGCCATTCTTATCTCACAGCCTGAGGAAACCCCTACAAATGGCCAAATCCGGTTTGCAGCTCTAATTATCTGACTCTTGCTTTATATTTTTTAATTTTATTTTTGGAAACAGAGTCTCATGTATCATAGACTGGCCTTGAACTTCCTATGCAGCTAAGGCTAGCTTTTAATTTTCTATATAACTGTGGCTGGCCTTGAACTTTTTTAAATTTAATCTAATTTTACATATTAGCCATGGGTTCCCCTGTCCTCCCCCTCCTGCCCTTGCCCCCACCTTTCCCCCCAGCACCTCCCCCATTCCCATCTCCTCCAAAGCAAAGACTCCCCTGGGGATTCAGCTCAACCTGGTAGATTCAGTACAGGCAGGTCCAGTCCCTTCCTCCCAGGCTGATCAAAGTGTCCCCACATAAGCCCCAGGTTCCAAACAGCCAGCTCATGCACTAAGGATAGGTCTGGGTCCCACTGCCTGGGTGCCTCCCAAACAGTTCAAGCTATTCAATTGTCTCACTTATCCAGAGGGCCTGATCCAGTTGGGGGCTCCACAGCTTTTGGTTCATAGTTCATGTGTTTCCATTAGTTTGGCTATTTGTCCCTGTGCTTTTTCCAATCTTGGTCTCAACAATTCACACTCTTATAATCCCTCCTCTTTCTCGACAATTGGACACCTGGAGCTCCACCTGGGCCCTGGCCGAGGATCTCTGCATCCACTTCCATCAGTTATTGGATGAGAGTTCTAGCATGACAGTTAGAGTGTTTGGACATCCAATCACCAAACTAGGTCAGTTCGGGCTTTCTTTCGACCATTGCCAGTAGTCTACAGTGGAGGTATCATTGTGGATTTCTGGGGACCTCTCTAGCACTTTGCTTCTTCCTATTCTCATGTGGTCTTCATTTATCATGGTCTGTTTTTCCTTGTTCTCCCTTTTTGTTCTTGATCCAGCTGGGATCTCCTGCTCCCCTAAGCTCTCTTTCCCTCAAACCTTGCCCTTCATTACCCCTACTCACATCCAGGTTGTTCATGTAGATCTCATCCATTTCTCTGTCATTGGGCAATCCCTGGGTCTTTCCTAGGGTCCCGTTTTCTAGGTAGCCTCCCTGGAGTTGTGAGTAGCAGTCTAATCATCTTTGTTTTACATCTAGTATCCTCCTGTGAGTGAGTACATACCATGTTTGTCCTTCTGAGTCTGGGTTACCTCACTCAGGATGATTTTTTCTAGATCCATCCATTTGCCTGCAAACCTCATGATGTCATTGTTTTTCTCTGCTGAGTAGTACTCCAGTGTGTATATGTACCACATTTTCTTTATCCATTCTTCAGTTGAAGGGCATCTATGTTGTTTCCAGTTTCTGGCTATTACAAACAATGCTGCTATGAACATAGCTGAGCCAATGCCCTTGTGATATGATTGAGCATTCCTTGGGTATATGCCCAAGAGTGGTATAGCTGGGTCTTGGGGGAGATGGATTCCCAATTTTCTAAGGAAGCACCATATTGATTTTCAAAGTGGCTGTACAAGCTTGAACTTCTAATCCCCTCAAGTGATGAGAGTATAGGTGTGCATCACCATGTTTAATTTATGTGGTACTGAGAATTAATACCAGAACTTCATGCATGGTCAACAAGCACTCTATAAACTGAGCTACATGCCTAGCCCCCAATTCCTGCCTTAGAAAACTGATTTCTCAAAGTTCAGTCCACAGTCCATCAACCATGAAGCATCTGTAAGAAATACAGAAGGAAGAACCAGTGGGGTGCTGCCCACATGTTCTACTTTAAGAAGCACTGGTGTAAAATCTACATAGACTCAGAGATCAGACTGTGATCAACCTAGGTACTGTACCTAGACAGAAAGATGACCTGGGAAAATCTGAGCCTCTCTGTGCCTCAATTTCCCCATATGCATTATCTCCCTCAAGCATCTTGTGAAAATCCACACTCATTCAAGCACACATACATCACTGAAAACAAAAGTTGTTATTATTACAAAACTCAGGTGATTTTCATACCCATCCTCTGAAATAAGCAATATATTTATTAAAATAGTAGAGAAAAAGGAGAAACTCATCCAGGATTACATGTCAGTCTTGAAAGAAAGGAAAGGTTCAAGTGGACAAAGTGCCCCAGGCCCCAAGTCATCACCACAAGATATCCTTCTAAAGACCTATTCTTTCCCTAGCCCCCCTTTAGCTCATAAACCCTTCAATATCCCCTAAGAATACTTGTCACACAGGAATCTCCAAGAATCCGTACCCCAATTTGTCCTTTAATTCCATGAAATTTATCTTCCATTAAGATGCATATTGTTTTTTACAGCTTCTCTTTCTAGTTATAGATTGTAAATTTTCCTTCTGCTGAGTCTGGGAGCTGACTGACTATTTTTCATTGTATTTGTAAGGCTCAGGGAAAAAGGGGGAGACCATTTCTTTATTTGAGAATTCTGACATTTATTAGCATAATAAAACTCTCAAGATGAAATTGCAGTTTTCCAGACAGTAATTTCATTTGCAGGACAACTTACAAGGAATTTATTTGAAAGCCAGGTAAAATCTAAAATATATGAGACGTGCAGAAAGTGCAGGCCCCAAATAAAATGAAATAAATGCATTAGAGATGGAAAATTCAGCTGTTATCTCTCGCATATTAATTAGCAGTCGACAGGAACCACAGCCAGAATGTCAGGTTTGCAACCTATCCTGGACTCCTTTCAAAACTGCTGTTGGAACTTTCTTCCAGTGTGGGGGAAATCATCTCATGGAATCCCCTGACACAGCACTACTTGGCAGGACGCTGCCACTGTGTGTTTGTGGATAGCAAGGTCTTTCATTTGGACAGGAGTACCCTATTTGTCACTTAATTGATCAGCCAAAAGAAACTAATGATGACCACACAAAAAATCCTCTTCCCAGTTACACAGAGGTTTAGTGAGATTCAGTGACCTAAACAACTTCACACAGCTGATGCATAGCCAAGTCACAACAAAAGTGGGTCTTCTGAGGAGAAATAATATAATTGCGATAGCACTTGGCTATGGTCTGAGAGTACCATAGAGTTCAGAAAGCAGGGTCTCTCCACCATCACTTCATCTCATTCATGCCATGGTGCAGGCTGACTGCAGGGAAGCTATGGAACTGATACATAAAATCATATTACTGAACAGATTGGGGCTGGTTATGGTGTCACACATATGTCATCCCATCACACAAGAAGCTAACATAGGAAGATCATGAATTCAGAACCAGACCTGAGCTACATAATAATTTCCAAGCCACTTGAGCTACCTGGTAAGACCCTGACTCAAGGCACAAAAAGTAAAATACATATTTGTATGTTAGGTACTTACTTTTGGTTCCTAAAAGGTAAAAACTAAGTAAAATCGCTACTGGGCTCAGGGGTGGCATCCCAGAAGAACATCCCAGGGAAGTAAGAGGCAGAGAATGAGTGACAGTGGGTGTGTCAGTGGACCTGGCTACTCTATCCTGCATGGCTGTCTTCTCAGAGACCACATCAAGAGCTGACTTTCAGAATAGTCCCTCCAGGAGGAGGGAGGAAGAAGACATGATTGACCAACCTGAGCATTAACCCAAGGTTCACTGCAGCAACAGAGGGTAAATAGATGGTAACTTTTTTTTTTGTTTTCACAAAAAGGGGGAGGTAGTAAAAAAGGGACACAACCATAGTGGTACACACGTATAATCCCAGCAGATGGGAATGGAGACAGGAAGATTGGGAGTTCAATACAGTGAGTTTAGGATCATGATACATTACATGAGATCCTATCTCAAAAAAAACCACACAAGGGTGATAAAGGACAACTGCAGTGATTAGACTGAGATATTCTGAATCCATTGATGAAGATGCCTAGAAAATTTGAGCCAATGTGTCATAAAGATGCTATGATGTACTAAAAATGTTTCCTTACCCAAAAATTCAATCTCAATCTCATCAAGCCAAGAAAAATGAAACAGAGTCAATATAAAAATAACAGCAGGAAACAATAAGATAAATCTGGAACACAGGTTATTTTGCAGAACTGCCCAATTTATACAATAAATCATGAGCCCAGTAAAGGAAAGGGGGTGTTATCTGAGACTTAAAAGAATACCAGATGCTACATGTAAGTCTTGTTCAGATTGTAAGAGAAGAAACTATGAAAGAGACCTTCTAGTCTTAGCCCTTACTGAAGAAGTACTAGTAGTTGACAGTTGCTGGGAAAGATAATCACTCTTCCTTGAAGATGTGGCCCCTAGTAAGATTTCCATTGTGCAATGAAAGGTGAAAGGCTACACTCATGTACATATGGGCAGCACTAATTGCACTTAGTGAGTTATGTTTTATAAATACATGATGTTGGGAGCATACTGGGGTGGATATGGGGGAGGGTAGATGGAAGAGGACAGTAAATATTAGCAATTTATCAAGTTTTTATTGTACAGAAGTATGAAATTCTCAAGAATAAAGAAGAACTGTTTAAATGACAAATAAATAAACGCCCCCTAAAAACCATATGTGGCTAAGTGTCATCAACGTATGTACAAGTGAAGCCAAAGAACACAGTGAATGAACAAAAGCAGAGTCAGTCACACACACACACACACACACTGGCTGCACTGATAGCCATGGGGGTGGGTGATGGCACAAATGGCCAAAGATGAGAGAAAGAGGAGAGCCAAGAGATTGGGTGGAGAACAAGAGACACCTGACAACTCTCCAACCAGGTGAAACAGTTCCTTGATGTTTGCAGAGTCCTTCTGTCCTTTTGGTACAATCCAAACCCAGTGCTACAAGGATTATGATTTCAGTAAATTTTGGAGTGTGGATTAGAACTCAAACCTTCCAGATTTCTGAACCTGTAGTTCTGCTGTCACGTCTGCTATCTGCTTGCTCTGTGGCCATAAGGAAACAACAGGACTATGCTTAAATTATATAACATTGCTGACAATTACTGAGTTATTGGGAGCTTATTCTCATTATATGAAGAACATGCTCAGATTGAGGAGACAGAAGAATTAAAGTGAAAACAAAGCTAACCCTTTAAAAGAGCGCATCCTAGACAGCCAATGCCTCATCAAGTATCAAAAACCCATCCATGGATTTATAATCTATAACAGATCTTGTGAATATTCACAAGAAATCATTACCTCAATATTGCAAAACAAGAGCCAAGACATGAGATAAGGTAGAAGTGATTTAACAAGGAAGATAGCACAGAGTCAGTCTCCTGTTTCGAGCTTAGAATCCTTAGGTAATTCTCATGATAGTATCAACAAGCTCATGAACACTGGGACAGATGCAACATCTGTGTCTTCCATGTAAGTTAGTCCAAACCTGCTGTGATCTCTGTAGCTTTATGAAGTGGTTTAGAAAATAATTTGCTAGAAACCATTGCACATTGGTGTTGGACATTTTTTCAGAAGAGCCGTCAGTCAACAAACAAACCTATATTAAATGTAAAGTTCGGCAATGGAATTGCTTTGGGTTACTAAAACATGATCCATTCACTCTAGAAGTTCGGCTTAGAACAGCCATGACAGACAAGCCTCTGGGAGCATCGGTTTCTGTCTTGAGCTTTGGAATAGGGCCAGTCTCATAAATGTAGTCATATTTTGTAACATTCTGGAGACTCACTAATGCCATTGTTCATCTGAAGAGAGATGGATCTTCTAGAAGACCATGAGGCTTCCTGTGGGGATATCCTTAAGCTTAGCTCAAGATCGGGATATTCAAAGGAGTCCAAAGAGGAGGAGAAAAAACATCATTCAAATAACAGGTGATAGTCTGGTGGGCTATCCCTCTGTCCGCAGGGTTCCTGCAGCAACTCTCCCCCTGAAACAGTGATTATTTCCTCCTAAAGGGAAAAAAAGAAGAAAGGAAATCCAATTAGGAGCAAGAAGAGTTATAAATATTCATGGGGAATCAGGTAGAGAACTAGAGACAGAAAGACTAAGATCATACATGAATCCACCTTCCCTCATTCAACTTTCCAGAAATAAAAGGAGAAAATTTTTAAAAAGAAATGCATCAGTGCTATATGAGAAAATAAGAAGGAAGACCACCAACAAGTAAAAATGTAAAATAATTGTTGAAAAACAAATAGATTATCTGAGAAGAAATGCAAGCTGAAGACAGATTGGTGACACAACTCCAATAAATGTTTGCCCCCATTCTTGGTGAAACTGAGGAGACCCAAAGTACAGACATTTCCATTCTTTTCAAAGAGCTACTCATTGTTGGCCCCAAGACTATAGCAGAAGACACTAGATTTGTAAAGCAGAAATTGTCTACTCACTGATAAACCTGAGATTGAAAGTTGGAAGACTGTCTCATTCTTGAAGCATTTAAGGACTACCTCAACTATAACAGAAAAATGCCAGACTCAATAGTTCAACAGATTTCTAAGAAAATACCAAGCTTATAAAGGAAACAAAAGGAAGCTTTAAGAGATCTACATTGTCTTTCTCAACAGAGTAAGTCATCCATGAAACAAGAGTGGGCTGTTATAAGAAAAAAAAAATGAGCATGCAATTGAAAAGCATGGCTGTTTAAATTAAAATATTTTCAGCAGAATAGATTTAACTAAAGAGCAATTTGGTAGATACAGGAATTATAATATCAAGAAAAAGATACCTAAAATAGAAAATGGACTGTGAATAAGAAAGGAGAATTTACAAGTGACTAACTGGAAGTAGCCATTAAGTATATGAAAAGACACCTCAGCATCAGTGGCCATGAAAGAAATGCAAACTAGATAAAAGTGAGCTATAGTGTCTGCCCATGTGATGGAAGAAACCGCCTCATATAGTTCTAGCAGGAACATGAATTGGTGCCATGTTTTTGGATGCCAAGCTGGCAGGTCTTCTTTAATTAAAATGTGCATACTTTTCCTTCCAGCAATTTCAATTCAAGGAATTGATCCTGGAAAATGCTGCATGTGTATCCATAGTGACAAGGTGACATATACATAGTACAGAAGTCTCTGAAACACTGTTCATGATCATGAAACTGGAAGGTGGAAAGATAGGCACAAGAGGAGAATGAGTAATTATGCTGTACTCTACACCCATATGAGAGAATCCATGGAGCATTTATAAGGCCTAGTACATATACTAATGCGGAAAAAATTGCCAGACATAATTTTGAGACAGGTTTTTATGAGTCACAGGCTAGCCTTAAACTCACTATGTAGCTGAATATCACCTTAAATATTTTATCCTCCTTTCTCTCCTTCTTGAGTGCTGAGATCACAGACTCACTTATACACCTACACATACAGTCTATGTGATGCTGGGCATGAAACCCAGGGCTTTGTGCTACCCAAGCACTCTAATAACTTACCTTCATTTCCAACCCCTCCCAACCATACTTTACTAACAGACAGCACCTACTGATGATGTGCTAAAAAAAATTTTCATCACTCTACACAGTAATACCTCATTAACATCTCACAGGGATGCCTACTAAAGAGGAAACTGTGCCACAAAAAGCCTGAGTAGCAACCCAAAACCATGCATGATGATGAAGTTGGGATTTAAACTTGGCATTTGGATTCTGGGGGCCATGATTTGGTGCCATGGGGTTGGAGGTTAAATTGTTGGGTTATATGCTGTGAAAGTCACAAAACTACTATCCAGGCATGGTGGCACTGGTAGAAGCAGATGTGTGAGTTCAAGGCTAACCTGGTATACAAAGCAAGTTCCAGGGCAGCCAGTTATACAGAGAAACCCTGTCTAAAAAAAAAAAAAAAAAAAAAAAAAAAAGAGAAATCTATGTATTTTCATATGTGCATGAGTTTTGCTACTACTGTCCAGCAAATAACACATGGCACATTAGTAATTCAAGGTGAAAGATGGAATAGGATGTTTGAAATGAATGAGGCTCCCATATTAATGTATCATTAACTAATGGTGTAATTAAAGTTTAATTTATCAAAACTAACCACTAGACCTCCATATGGGCATAGATGATATCTCTGTGTAGGGCTAGAAGTAAAATTATAGATCTCCAGAATTTAAATTTGGAATGAAGAAAGCCTTTCCAAGACATCTGGTCTGGACTTCCTGTGCAGAACCCGCCCTGAGAGCTGGGCATGGACACTTTGACTGAAACACTGGTGGAGACAAGGAGTCATGGCTGGTCAAGGGGCTTGTTCTGAACAGAAGAAAAAAAAAACCCACTGGGGCTTGGTGGGAAGCACAGGTTAAGTCGGAGGCTTAACTCTTGATTGCAGCTGGTACCAGCCATGGGAGCTTAGCGAAATACTTTGGCCTCCCTGGTCTCAGTTTCCTGGTCTGTGAAGAGGACCAAGATGCCTCCATAACATAGGGGTCACAGTGATTATGAGGGCATATACGCTTGATGGAGAACAGTGCTACCAGAATCCACACACTCTCTTCCTCCTTTCTGTGGCTGTTAGAAGATCCTTCCCAACACAAGTAGAAATTGACCCTGACCAAGTGTCTGTCTGTCTGCTCTCGCTCTCTCTCTCTCTCTCTCTCTCTCTCTCTCTCTCTCTCTCTCTCTCTCTCTTTCTCTCTCTCTGTTTTTGATGTAGTGTTATTGCTGCTGCTCCTTTGGTTGGTTAGTTGGGGGGGGGGGGGTTGTTATTTAGAGCTATTTAACCCAAGCTTCCCTTGAACTGGTGATTCTCCTGCCTTAGCGTCCACAGCATTGGGATTATAGGTGTTTCTCAACATGCCTAGCTAGATAGGTGGTTTTCATAAGGCCAAGTGAGGAGGTATCTCTCAAGGCCTGGGGTCTTCTGTGAACAGATAAAATTTTTAAAAAGCAATACACAATCCAAGAGATGCTATTACAGAAAAATCTAAGTACAAGCAATTCTGTGACACCTTCTACACCTGTGAAACTCATTAGATTTTAGACCTGGAGGTCTCATAACTATCTCAGAATCCCTCAGACATTCCATTCTTGTTGATGAGGTACAACTACTTTGCAGTTATGACAACTGCCAACAACTGCATTAACACAAAAACTGCTTCTCACTATGCTATATGTGGGACATTTGCAAGGCAACATCTTTCCTGATGTGGGTCAATGAAATGGGAGAAATGACAGAGTTCTGGACACAGGATCTCCATACTCAGTGGACAGTCACGGGATGCAGTTATGGATATGCAGTTTAAAGTCCACAAGATTTCAAATAAGCACTGTGTGTATTCATATGCTTGATTTTATGCTTTAAATAGGCTCCCCCAAAGCATGTGTTGCAATTTAATTGTTTTAAGGGATAGGACCCAGAAGAGGCAATCAGGTCAAAGGGCTCTGCCTCCACAAGTAGATCAAAGCCATTATCTGAGAAATGGACTCCTTGTTATAAAGTGAGTATGTTCTTGTGCACGTGTGTATGGGGTGGGATGCATATGTCTGCATGTGAATATGAAAGTGATCTTGCCAGTGCACATATGAAATTATGGAAGTCAGGGGTAACTTTCCAACTTAAATTTTGAGACAGAGCCTCTCCTCTGAGCCTGGAACTTGCCATTTTGGCTATACTGGTTGGTCAAGGAGCCCTCAGGATGTGCCTGTCTCTACCACCTCACCCTCAACCTAGCACTGGGGTACAAGTGTATGCTGCCATGACTGGCTTCCACATGGGTGTTGGGGATTTCAGCTCAAGCCTCATGCTCACACAGAAGCCCCTCCTCCCTACTGAGCCATCTCCACAGGCTCATATTTGGCCCCCTCCTGCTCTTGCCCATTCTCTTGTCTCTCTCCTCTCTCCTTTGCTCTTCCACATTCTACCAGGAGATGGATGTAGCAAGAAAACCCCCTATGAGTGACAGTCCTTCTGTCTTGGACTTCTCAGATTCTGAAACTGTGAAAAAAAAAAATGGATTTCTTTTCCTTATAAATTTTTCAATATATTTTGCTCTGTTGTAATGGCAACAAAAGCAGAGGACATGGGATCTCAGCAAGACTTAGTGACCTGGCCAAGGCCACACATATCCAAGTAGAAAAGCAAGTTCAGACAGAAAAAGTCGTGACTCTGTGGTGGAGACAAGTTTCTATAGCCACATGGATGCTTGCTGCACTCTAGCTACCTTCAAAGCTGCCAGTATTCTGGGCAGCAGTTGTTCAGAGAGGTGAGACAAAGACAGGGACTCGGGCAGAGAGCCAACTGTCAGCCCCTGTGCTGACAATAGGCACTCAAAGGATTACAGACACACAGGGGGTGAGACCATGAGGCATGAGGCAGAGGGGAAAGCATAGGTCCCAAAGCCCACCCTGGATAACCTCTGGTCTCTCCTTCCTGGATGTGCCATAGTTCAGAGATTCTGCAGCCTTAGGCTTGTAGCCTACACCTGCTGCATTTGCACCAGGCTCTCTTTAGCCCAAGTTTCTGCCAATCCATACTCTACTAACACTTCAAAGAGGGATACCTTGTGGAAATCAATGAGATCTGTGAGGGTGGCATGGCGATTAGGGTCCACTCCCAGAAAACTGTAGAAGTCCCCAGAGGCATCCACAAGGAAGTGCTTGAAGCCCCTCTGTAGGCGGTAAGACAGGGTGTAACCCCAGATCTTCTCACTGACCCGGACCAGAAATGCTCCCTCGGTCATACTCTCCAAAAGGTCTTCTGCATTTTTTCGGCTAATAATTCCTAATTTAAAAAAAAAAAAAGGAAAGGAAAGGAAAAAATTAAAAGGGCTTTATAGGTTCTGTACCTCCTTCTACTGCACTGCCAAGTCATCTCCCACCCCCTTTTCTCTGGCTCAGTTCACAGGCCAACCATGATGGCTAAGGTATGGGAAGAGAGGAGAAGGGCCTTAGTGGTTGGCTGGTCTCTACCTGCTATGGCAGAAGTATACTGACCCAGAACAATCAGCTGTGAGCCTGAGGATAGCATTCCTACAAGAACCAGAGTGGAGCATGCTTTCCTCCAAATTAGACCACACTAATTTGGATTAATTAGGTAAGCAAGGAATTACTAATGAACTGGAATTATAGCATCTATTGATTACAAATACTAGAGAGTCTTAAAGCCCAGAGTTAATGACTAGCCAGAATGATGGAGAACCATGCTGCAATGACCTGGTACAGTAGATGAAACCTGAATAGTGTTTTCCCTTAAGACAGGAGGGTCCAACCTTCTCACATTGAAGTACAACATTGTCCTCAAAAAAAAAAGTTCACCCAAAAATAATACACAATCATAATGCTTTGAGTATGTTTACAATTTTCTTCATAGCTGTCCTGGGGCATATGCAGCCCCTGTGCATGAAGGAAGCTCCCTCTGGATGCCTATGCACACTCAGCTCAAGGTTCCTTAGTGGGACAAATAATGAAACTCCATCTCACACAAGGACAAGAACTTTCTAAAGTGCTTCAACCTATGTCATGTGGTAGCATCAGAGTATGGAGGTCAAGTCTAGCCTTGGAATTACTTATGCATTGGCAGCACTCCCTAGAAATGCTTTCATAAAGATGCCTTCGTCCAAATGACAGAAAAGGCAAGTATTTGGTAGGTCAAATTCTGGAGATCAGGAATAGGAAGGGGAGAGGGAACCAGAAGAGGTAGATTTGTTCTTTAACACCTCCCCACACCAAAGGATCTTCTGACAAACCATTAATTTCTCTGATGCTCTTTGATATTCATGTGATTATATCCTAGATCTACTCCACAGGTACATTATGGCTTCCAAACACAATAAAAAGTTCTAGATGTATTTGGTTGGTTAGTTGGATTTGATCCCGGTAGTCATGGGTTTGGTGGGTCCTCTGCTGTTTTGGAAGAGGGGAGAGGGGAGAGGCTGAATCACAGCCCCCTCTGCACACCTACTTCCCTCCTTGACAAGGGTCACACCCTTTATGTTCCTTGTGCCTGAGGTAGAGAACACCTGTACCCTCATTGCTAAATACCCCCTTTAAAGACAGCCAACATGCTGGAGGGCTACTGCTTACATCTTCTTGCAAGACTCATAACAAATGGCAACCAAGCTGGCTAGTTCTCCCAAATTAGGCAAAGTGGATAGTCCAGGAGATAGAGGAGGAGAAGGAAGGCCTCCTAGCCACAGAAAACCTAAAGAAAGTACATTGTCCCATGCCAGAGCTACACCAGAGAGAGATCCCAAATAATAAGCACAGAAAAATTGTTTTGTGATAGTTAGTTTTAATTTTCAACTTCACACAATGTAAAATCACCCATGAGACAATCTAGACCAGACAGGTGGGTGTGCATGTCTACACAGAACTGTCTTGAATTCCGTAACTGATGGGGGAAGATGTAGCTGGAATTTTCTTTGGGCCACCAAACAGCTCCCAAATGAAGACATGGAGACTTATTATCAATTATGGATGCTTGGCCTTAGCTTAGGCTTGTCTCACTAGCTCTTTTGATTTAATTTAACCTGTTTCAATTCATCAACATTTTGTCTCAGGGCTTTTATCTTTCTTTCACTCTGTATGTTCAACTTTTCTGCTTCCTCTATGTCTGTCTGTCTGGCCCCTAGCATCTCTTTTTCTTTCTTCCTTTTCCATCTTCTCCTGAGCCTAAATTCCTCCTTCTACTTACTCTTCCTGCCCAGAAGTCCACCTATACCTCCTCCTCCCTCGCTATTGGCCATTTAGCTTTTTATTAGACCAATCACATGCCTTAGGAAGGTAAGGTAAAACAGCAATACATCTTTACATAATTAAACAAATGTATCACACCTTTTCATAGTTAAGCAAATATTCTGCAACATAAACAAATGCAATATATCTTTACATAGTTAAAAAATGCAACACAATTTTGCATAGTTAAACATATATTCTGCAACAGGAAGACCCATCAAGAAAGTGGGCCACATAAAAATAGAGTATAAAATACTGAACTGTATAAAAATAGAGAAACCTAACTCATCACTAAACATACACACTTTCACTTATTTTCTGCTCTTGACTGTAGATGTGATATAACCAGCAGCTTCAAGCTCTTGTCCCTGATTTACCACAGTGATAGACTATAACCTAGTACTGTAAACCAAATAACGCTTTATCCTCTAAATTGCTTCTTGTCCAGACATTCTGTTACAGCAACAGAAATGTTGCTAAAATAAGATTGTGCATCAGTTAGGGCCTTCCTATTCTAGGAACTACATCATTACTACATTTGTAAGCCATAACATTGGTATGTAGCTCTCTCATCATGAATCCCCTATATAAATGCTTCCATTTTGAGGCATGAAAGCCAGTTTGTACTAAGGGCCGTAAGAAACTAATGGCAAAGCCAGTATTGGGCACTATCTAGACACCTTATGACCCCCATATTATCTAATCTTCATAACACCTTATTACCAAGAGATTAAAACAGAGGATACGGAGGTTCAGGATTTCCCAAGGACACAGAGAGAGGGTAGAGTCCAGACTTGGACTTGGGTCCTCAGACCTCCAAGTACAGGATTCTTTGCTCTACACTATGTTATCTCAAACAGAAAATGCTAGAAAGACACAGGGAGATTAAGTTAAGTTATGTGGAGACATTGGAGAGGGCCAAGAAGTGAGGCTTGGGGGCTGGAGAGATGGCTCAGTGGTTAAGAGCACTAGCTGTTCTTCCAGAGGTCCTGAATTCAATTCCCAGCAACCCACACGGTGGCTCACAACCATATGTAATGAGATCCAGTGCCCTCTTCTGGCCTACTGGCATACATGCAGACAGAATACTGTATACATAATAAAGACCAGTTAAGCTAACTTCTCAATTGCAGTAATAGAAGCCATAGGGAATTAAAATAATATACTCAGTGTGCTAAGTGCAAAACAACTATATTTAATAAGATAATAATTCAAGGAGATGAGCAAAATAAAATCATGCTCAGAAAAAGTGAACTTGAAGGAGTTGGTTACTAAACAATATGCTTTAGGAAAACAGAGTGTCCTAGGCAGAAAATGAGGACCAGGAAAGAATGGTGAGTACATGCTATGGTTCAGTCTAAACACAAACAACAAATTAACCTTACAGCATGATAAGAACAGACAGAGGAGTTCAAAAAGCTCAGTTACAATGGATAATGAAAATGTGGTAGCTATACACAATGGAATTTTATTCAGCTGTAAAGAAAAAAGTGAAATGGTGGAATTTGCAGGAAAATGGATACTTAGAAAATGTTATATTGAGTGAAATAACACAGTTCCAAAAAGACAAACGTATGTGTTTGTCCCACTCAAATGTGCGTGGTAACATAGAATCTTTAGATTTTTGTGTTTAATTTGGAATATCCCTAGAATCCAGGAAACCAGAAAGGGGTATTGATGGGGATGAGGAAAAGAAATCTTAAGGGAGGCGCTGTCCTGCTTTGTTAAACACTGTAACCAAGAGCAACTTGAGAAGGAAGGTGTGTCTTTTGGCTTACAGTTAGAGTCCATCACTGAAGGAAGTCAGGGTAGGAACTTAAGGAACCTGGAGACAGAAAGTGAACAAGGAGTCACGGAGGAGTGCTCCTCACTGACTTGGTCCCAGTCATTTGCTCATCCTGCATTATACCAGGAAGAATCACTTCACCATGGGTGGCAATGCCCCCAGGGGCTCACTCACCCTGTTCTAAACACTTGCTTACAGGCCAATCTGATGGAAGAATGTTCTCAATTGAGATTCCTCTTCCCAGATAATTTTAGCATGCGTCAAGCTGGCAAAAACAAAAACAAAACAACAAACAAACACAAAACCTAACTAGGACAGGGGATAGTAAAACACAAACAATATCAAGGAGGACAGCGGAATAATGGGGAGGGAAGTTTAGGTGGCAGAGTGGGACAAAGGAGGAAGTGGTGGAGGGCTCACTAACACTAAGGTATTTGACAAGGACATATGAAAATCTATTTTGTATTTCTTGCTACACACCACACACACACACACACACACACACACACACAACACAACACAAACACACAAGTGAGTTTAATTGCTATTATCCTACACAAGAGTTAATGCTCCTTTAAGAAGCCACAGTTGCTAAATAGAAAGCCCAGTCAGGGCTATCCAGGAAGTCCCCAACATAATGCAGGCTATGACCACTGCTCTTGGTTGCCCACCAGAACTTGATCACAAGACCTTATTGCTGAAGATGGCACACACTTAGGTCATAAGACATGGAGAAATCAAGTTGGTACTGACCATGAAGCTTCCTTCCTGCTAGCTAGCTTTCATGGTATCAGGAGGTGCTATGTAGGCTGCTGTGAGGAGAAAATCATCAACAGTCTCGCCCATTTGTTAACCTTGTAAACTACAATAATGACTAGTATGACTAGATATAACCATGGGTGCAATAGTAGCACAAATGTTAGGAGAATAATCACGCTTTCTCATTTGGATTTAAGCCCACAGGAGGAATCAAAGGCCTGGTTCTATGCCTGGCCAAGAACCCATGGTTGAAAAGCTTACAGGCCCTAGAGAAAAACTATTATTCTGCTAAATAAACACAGTATCAAACTACCCTCTAAATTTGTGTCTTTGTAACTGTACACTAGTGCAGCACTTAGATCTCATCAGAGAAGTTTATTTGCATGGTGGATGGCAGCTATTGCAGAAACTCACAGATATTCAAAGTATAAGAACAAAGTGTCAGTGGATAGTCCAGTCACAAATGGGACATCTCTGTCACTGCCCCTCCCCATGGTTCAGGTCTTGGAAGAGGAGACGGAGAGGTTGGAAAGGACCAGAGGAAACACAGTCTCCAGGACTTGACAGGACCACTGCATCAAGAACTCAAGCACCTCTGATTGCCTACAAAGACCAAGCTAGTCAGTATTCTAGCAAGGAACAGAAGGGGAGCTCATAGGCTCCTACCCATAACTGAGTTATTGACAGCTGCTGGCTTCTGATGAAGGGAGAGTCTGTTTTCTTTAAGGGTGTGACCCCCAATAGGGTGATCATACTCCAGTTTATAGCCCCATATCCAGGAGTATATTGACAGCACAAACTGACTTGGTAAGTTGTGTGTGTGTGTGTGTGTGTGTGTGTGTGTGTGTGTGTGTGTGACAGAGAGACAGAGAGACAGAGACAGAGACACACACACACGTGTGTGTGTGTGTGTGTGTGTGTGTGTGTGTGTGTGTGTGTGTGTGTGAGAGAGAGAGAGAGAGAGATATGGGGGCAGAGAGAGAGGGGACACAAAGGTGTGAGGGAGTAAGAAGATGGGAGGTGGGTCTGGGAGGAGATGGAGTGAATAGAAGTAAGAGATTATCTTGGTATTATCTGCTGTGGTGAAGAGACACCATGACCATGGCAACTGTTATAAGAAAAAGTATTTAATTGAGGGCTTACTTACAGTTTCAGAAATTTAGTCCATTATCATCAAGGCAAGAAGCATGGATGCACAAGGCAGACACGGTACTAGAGAAGTAGCTGAGACTTTTACATCCAGATCCACAGGCAGCACAAAAAGAGAGACTCTGGACCTGGCTTGTACTTTTAAAACCTCAAAGCCCACACTCAGTGATACATTTCCTCCAACAAAGCCACACCTCCTAATCCTTTCCAAATAATGCCACTCCCTGATGACTAAGCATTCAAATATATGAGCCTATGGGGGCCATTCTTATTCAAACCTCCACAGAGGTGAACATGATCCAAATACATTGTCAGAGAGTCTCAAAGAACTAATCAAAATATTATATTTTAAAAGAGACCAATTATTATAGCAAACATTTTAGTAGTAGGAAGCAGGATGATTCCAGCTTTGAAGTCCTGTTTGTTTATATTAAGTTATATACTAACTTTGTAATTTGTAGATTACATATGATAAATCATCCAAATCAACCAATAAGAGACAGATAGTAACAGCACACAACCCCCAAATAGCAGAAGCAGAAAATGAATGTGGGAAAGAATTCAGCGAAGCATGAAAGATAAGATCACCTAGAAGGTAAACACATATGACTCCTTTCAACACCAAACCAATTAAACTCTTATCGATTAGTAGACAAGCAACAAGTGAAGGGAAAAAAACAACATCTAAAGCATTTGGAACCATGATCCCACCTAGTATAAGAGCAGGTTCTATGCTGACATGGCACTGAGGGCCTCTCAAGATTGCTGTTGTGTCCACTCCCAACATTTTCTTTATGTCTTCAATGTCCTCAGTGGGCACCTCAACTCAACCTTGTACTTTCCAAGCTTCAGTGTGATAAGGAAATACATTTCTGTTCCTTATTAATTACCCAGTCTCAGACAGTTTTCTATAGCCATCCAAACAGACTATGACAATTTGCAATTACAGAAGACGATGGGAACACGACACTAGCACAAGATTTTCATGGCATCAGAGTCTACAGAGGAGGACAAAAAGAAAAGAAAAAGAGAGTATGGGAGGGAGAGAGGAAGGAAGGAAGGAGGGAAGGAGGGAGGAAGGAAGGAGAGAGGGAGGGGAGGGAGGGGAGGGAGGGAGGGAGGGAGGGAGGGAGGGAGGAAGGAAGGAAGGAAGGAAGGAAGGAAGGAAGGAAGGAAGGAAGGAAGGAGGGAGGGGAGGGAGGGAGAAAGGAAGGAAGGAAGGAAGGAGGGAGGGAGGGACAGAGGGAGAGAGGGAGGGAGAAAGGAAGAGAGGAAGGAAGGAGGGAGGGAGGGAGAAAGGAAGAGAGGAAGGAAGGAAGGAAGGAGGGAGAGAGGGAGGGAAGGGAGGGAGGGAGGAAGGAAGGAAGGAAGGAAGGAGGGAGGAAGGGAGGGAGAGAGGGAGGGAAGGGAGGGAGAGAAGGGAGGGAGGGAGGGAGGAAGGAAGAGACAGATGGATCAGAGTTAGATAGAAAGCAGGAGGCTGACTAGTTGACTAAATGTGAACGCAAGAAGCCAAAGTGAAACCACCCAGGGCCATCTTCAACTAACAAAAATGGAATCAAAACTCAGCAAGATACAAACAAAGGCAAAAGGGAGAAATAGGTCCATACCCACCAGAGGGAAGGAGCAGAGCCTAGCTGTGGTGGTTTGAATAAGACTATCCCCCATAGGTTCATAGATTTGAATTCTTGGTCACTAGGGAGTGGCTCTATTAGGAAGTGTGGCCTTGTTGGAGGAGGTGTGGCCTTGTTGGAGGAGGTGTGGCCTTCTTGGAGAAAGTGTGTCCCCTGGAGTGGGCTTTAAGGTTTCATATCCTCAAGCCAGGCCCAGTATCTCTTTTTTCCTGCTGTCTGTAGATCTGGACATAGAACTCTCAATTACTCTCCAGCACCATGTCTGCCTGCATGCCACCATTTTTCCTGCCATAGTGATAATGGACTAAACCTCTGAACTGTAAGCCAGCCCCCATTTAAATGTTTTCCTTTATAAAAGAGTTGTCATGGTCATGGTGTAGAACTTGGCTAAGACACTAAACACCTCAAAAGTCAGCTGCTCTGCCCGTAAACACTATGTATAGAAGAAGCAGCTCTATGGAGCTAGAAATACTTCTCCTGGAAAAGCTCAGGAAAATGAAGTTTACATAAAGTTAGTCACAGAGAAGCAACAAGTTCAAATCACATAGAACACTATCATGAAAGAAAAGGAATGACCAGAAGTTATTCCCTGTGGGTGACACATGTCGGCCCTCTCTATACCTGCAGGTTCTGCAACAACAGAAGACAAGATGGGAGGCAGGGATCTACTCTGTACTGAACATGTAGACATTTTTCTTCTCATTATTTCCTAAACAATATAGCATAACAACTGTGTATATAGCACATTACTGTATTGAGGACTGTAAGTCATCTAAAAATAACGTATACAGGGAGAGATACACAGATGGTATGCAAATACTACTTGTAAAAGGGACTGAAATGAAATTTGATGTCATTGGGACATCTGAAGCCAAGAACATGTGGATAGCCAGAGGCAAATGTATATACAAGAACTCTTGTTAAACTTGCCTGGCAGAATGGCTATTTGCAGGGAAGGAAAGAATGTGAGTGAAGAACACAGACAAAGTTGAGTATGTTGTTGAGTATGTTGATAAATAGGGGTGGTCTTGTTTCTTCTGATAATAATTAGTTGTGGGGATGAGGGAAGAAAGTGGTGATTAATATCCTCAACTTTCAGCATTTAGGATTTTTCCTAATTTTCAATGTCCAGCCTCCTAAGGAATCATCAGGTAAAGAGGTAAGAGGTCATCAATAAGGAGCACAGAATAAATGACTAGCTGGAACTGCAATCCCATGACTGGCATTCATGAAATGCTGTCATTATGACAACCACTGTGCTAAGAAGTCAATCAGCATTAGTTTGCTGAAGCCTCAGAATAATCTTTTGAGGAGGGTACTTTTATCCCATCCCCATTTTGTAGAGAAGAAAATGAGGCAGAAAGAGACTGAGTTACTTCCCAAATGTCTCACAGCTAGTGAATGGCAGAGGTGGGAAAGAGGAGCAGTCTGTCAGTCTACTCTCCCAGGTATAGCCCACAACCTCCCATGCAGGAAACTGGAAGACTGTGAGCAATGTGTGGATTAGCAGGACCAGTTCCTACCCCATGAAGACTCAACCAAGAAGTGCACAGAGGCCTCTCAGTTGGCTGAGTTCTACATGAGCCAGGACCAGGTCTCTAGGCACAGACTAATAGGAAGGCTAACCACCCTTGAAGACACAATGCCCGAGGGTGTCATGTGGAGAGGAGAGAGCAACTAGAATCTACAAACAAGAAATTGTATCCATGTTTTGCAGTCTTTCCAGCACAGATAGACTCATCACCAGGGACCCGGAGATTAAGTTCAGTACTGCCTGTGTATCCAAGGAAGGTGATTCCAGGATCCATGTCCTTTTATACCATATGGCTTGGTATTTGCACATAAGCTGTGAAATCCTTCTGTATTGGGTGCTTTAAATCATCTCTGGGTGCCTCATACTATCTAATGCAATGACATATTAAGCAACAATGGCAAAAATAAGTCTGTGCATGTTTTGAATAGATGAAATCTTTGTAGATCTAACTACATTTTCCTTCACAGTTGGTTGAATCCCTGGATCCAGAGCCCACAGACATGGAGGTCATAAAGGACATATTAAATGAAACAACACCAGGATCTCATGAAGGCTGTGACCACAGTGGGAAGTGGGGTGCTGTTGCCACCTTTGAGACACAAACCCAAATGTCACAGCTACAGTAATAAACTGAAGCAAACACCTCCACACACACCTACCTGGACCCTTAATAGAAATGAAGGAGTAAGGATTCACCTGAATGTCCCTGCAGGTTTGCAGAGTTCAAAGCAGCCCAATGACTATAGCGCCCTCTATTGGGCATCAGCAGAAAATGATAGGGACACTATCAGGAGACAAGCCCTTCCTTGGAGTTGTCTCTATGCCCAGGATTACTGGCTGCTGCAGAATGACAGTGCAGAATCAGGGATGTTTGCTAAGTTAGAAAACAAGCCAGGCCAACTCTGCCCTCCCTCCAGTAACACCTTACTGTCCCGAGGCTGATGTTTGCCGTCAGCAACCCAGTGAAGGGGCCAGCAGCATCCAGCTTCCTCCATTGCTGCATCTAAGTACAGACCTTAAGTAGACACATACTGACACCCCCTAACCCTTGCCCCAAACCCCACCTGGATACTCTCTAGCACCAAGAACAAATTGTTCACTATCAAAATATTTGCTCAACAGAAGGAGGGTACTTCATAGTCCCAAAAGTTGCCATGCTCAGATATTCCCATAAATCTGCCAGTTAACACAGCCTCAAACCCGACCCAGGTCTCCATCTCCTCCTCAACCCCAATTCCATCTTTGGAAATCATTAGCTGGGAACTGAAGCTACCCAAGCAACCAAATGAGCTCTTTTCATTTCTGTCGGTGCCTCTCTCTGAGAAAGAAAGACGCACAGGCAGGCCGGCTGCCCTGGTTCCCTTTTTATGAGTCTCAATTTATCTGACATGCATATTTCTTAAAGCTTTTGCTGCGGCTTTGCCTCACCGGCTGACAACTCCCCCATTACCGCTTAGCTATTTCTCATTCATTTTTGTGACTTTCCTTTCTTATTGCCACACTTTGCAGACAATATCATTAAGGAGGCTGGAGTTATTAAGCTCTTCATTCTCAAATGTTTCTCAAAGCATCTGAAAGCCACAGAGATTGTGATGAATATGTTCAAACGCCTTCATTTTTTTTATACCTCCAAATGAAATTGAACCATGGCTAACTGCTGAGACAAGGGTTTTAGCGGATGGCTTCCTGGCTCCAGGTATATTTATGCACAAGAGGGAATGTCGTCCATGACTGTCTGTTCACAGTTGACATGCCAGGTTCTAATCACTGAAACCACTTGTGCAGGTCAGTGCTCTATCTCTAGAAAAAAAAGCACCTTAGACAGTCAACATATAAAGGGACAGGGTTTGCTGATGGTCAAGCAGACCAACTTTAGGTCTCTGGAGGAAAAGCTGGGTGGCAGTGTGAAGAATGGCATAGGGATGGAGGAACATGCACATTTCCTGGACAGAAATGCAAAGAGGAATGATGGGCCCCCACCCATCATCCTATTAAGATCATACTCCCAGTAGCCTCTTAAGGTCCATCTACCTCCTAAGCACACCCTCCAGTGAATAGCCTTGGAGACAATGCACATACAAAGTTTTGTAAATGAGGACGAGTGACAGACACCACCTAGCAGAATGATTTCTGAAGCTGGCTATAGATTCTGTGTAGCACTTACCTCAACTGGATAAATCCATTGACGGCATGATTACTTGGTTCCTGTCAGTCTTGTAACCCACCTAACTGCTTCAGAACCACAGAGACTAACGTCTCCCACTCAATCCTGTCTACCATCTTCTAGCAAAGAAACTGGGATCTTCCTTTTCTTTCTGTCTATACAATTTCAACAGTGTAAACTCTGCCTATCCCTGTTCTGGAAAGTCTTAAGACAGCCCAGTTAGGCAGCTCATTTACTAGGCCACAGTGATTGGCTTAGGTGTGATCATATAACAAAATCAGAGCCAACACACACACACAAACAAACAAACAAACAAACAAACAAAAAAAAAAACTCAGAGCCAACAAAGAAGCCATTTGGGAACAATACTGGGGCTGTTAAATGAAAGCCCACCCTCTCTGTTGCTGCATTTGAACTTAGGAGAATTAAGGCATGACACCTTAAACAAGGTCTGCTTCAGAATGAAAGCAATTATGACCCACCCATGGAGCTCAAAGGTAGAGAGGGGCCGGTGGTGGCTGAGACATTCCTTACAAAGCCTGAAACTGGATCCAGCTGTGTGTGAACTTCTCAGTCTTGTGAGCTGAAATTCTTTTTGGTTCTGCTATGCATTTTTCTACCACCTGCAATTGAGCATAAGTTCCATGAAGATGAGGGAATGTGCCCTTTTGTTTATTACTTAGGTGTAGCAAGTAGTTGTTCATTCATTCATTCATTTGTTTGTTTGTTTGTTTGTTTGCTCTGAGACAGACTTATTTGGCATAGAGTTTGAGAGACCAAAGGTTCAAGATTTCATCAACTGGACGTCTTGTGAATGCCCCTGGCTAGGGAACAACATGGTAGAAGAACAGAAATCAAATTTGTATGTGTAAAAGAGATCACATGACAAGGCAGAAAGCCAAAGGTGGGAGAGAGTCTTGCTCTATTCCACAGCAAAACTCTCTCTGGGAACTGACTTTCTTATTGCCACACTTTGCAGACAGTATCATTAAGGCTCCTTAGTACTATACAGCTCCTTCCTCAGGGCTCTGCACCAAATCTCCCCTAAAGACACAATCATCTCTTCTACCTCAAGATGTCCAGGACCAATCCAAACCACTGTGTTTCTTGAGGTGATTTCAGAGTCTGTTTCCTCACTGGTGAGATGGTAACAGGACTGAACTGCAGCATGATGAAAAGCTCCTCAAATTCTGAAGCCAGATCACCTGAGTGTGAGTCTCTCCATGCCCATTTACTACTAGTGTAGCCTGAGGCATGTGGCTTCAATTCTGTGGGCCTCCATTTCTTCTTCTATTCAATAGCACGGCCAATGCATGTTGATATTACAGACATGGACTAAGTGAACGTATGTGGAGCATAAAGAATGGTGTACTATGAGCTCTTTGTACAAAATGCTTAGTATTATTACCTACTCCATACAGTTATGTGAGGAGTAAATGAATAGCCAATGTGTATTTGACATAGTGCCAAAACCATGTTCAGAAAGCTATTGAAACATAAAAAGCCATCATACTCCCACAGGTGCGGCCAAACACAGCCCCAGAGATACAGCCCAGTGCATGCTTAAGAACAAGGAGTCACATGTCTGCTGACCTTGGAAGCCACTGAGGTAAATAATGCCTCTGTGCCTTTCAGGTACAGAGCCCCACTTCATATGCAGGGCTTGGGAGCAGAGCTGGCACTAGAATTAGACAGCTAAAAGGAAAGTCAAAGCCTTAGGGACCTCAGAGCAATCTGCTTGCCTTAAGCAGCAGTAATATTGCTCTCTGTAATCCCTTTGGGGGCTATCTAACCAAGGCACACTTTCAGGGAAAGAATGAAAACAATTCTTTCATTTCTTAGTGGGAATACCTTAAGCAAGAATGTTAGAAGAAGGCGAGATCACAGCTCAGTGGAAGAATGTTTGCCTAGCCTGTGCGAAGCCTCAGATTCAATCTCCAGCACTACAAAAACAAAGAAAACGGGTCAAATGACCTGCTCTTTTCACCTTTAAAAAGTTTTGCATTTGAGACAAGAACTGGTGGAGGATTTTTCTCTTCAAATTCTGCTCAAGAGAGGGGAGCTCTTTAACTTGGCATGCATGTCAGCCCTCCAAATGGCTGGTGTTATACCTATGGCTTTTAGAAATGACTTCAAAACCAATGATCATAATGAAAGAAAGTTTTGATTTGTGCATTTTTTGAGAGGGGAGGCTAAATTAGTATCATCCTTTGGTATAGTCACATAATGTCATCTTTACTTCTCATCTGAGTGACAAGACTGATTTACAGTGTGCCCTGGAGGTCCAAGGCCACTGGTACTATAAGTCCCATTGTTCACCTCCCAAGGCCACTAATGAAAGCTATTAGCCACCATGTTGATTATCACATCTAACAAGCAGTAGCATTAATTTGTAAAACTTAATACTTGTAACCCTTAGAAACAGACCATATGTTGTTACTGTCCCCAGCCCCGGTTGATGCTTCACATAAAATTTTAGTGCTTGAGCTTATTAAGTTTCAAACCTGGGACAAATGGCTGAGGTGCCTATTTAACATATCAAAGCTGGCCACCAGGTTCTCCTAGCATCCCTCAGTCCCCATCTCTTACAAGGCCCTGTGGCTAGCACACCTCAACCCAACCCTAAACTTCTCCAGCCCAGGGCCTGGGCTGCCCTTCTCTATATAATCCATTTTTGGTTACCTGGTCTTTTCATCTCTTCTGGGCCTCCAGGCTACTGTACTGGTTCCCCTCTCTCCCCTCTCCCTTTCCTTCCCCCTCTCCCACATGGTCCACTCTGGACTTTCCCAGATGTCTCTGCCTCTGGCTATGTTCTCCTACATATTTCTAGTAAACCTTACCCTCCATCATACCTAGGAGTAGGCATGTTCTTCCTTTTTAACTACTTTTTTTCATTTATCTGATGCTGAAACCCGGGACTAATCAACTTTCCTTTCCTTTTCATTTCTTCCTCTCATTCAGACCTCATAAATCTCAGCAACTCTTCCTGGCTTGATCCATAAACAGAAATACCCCCCAAAGCCTCATTCCAGGTTCTTCTTTCCCATGGATCTTGGAAGCTAAAGGCAAGCACCTCATGGGCTCACTCTTTCCATCTGGTTTCAGAACAAACTGGCCATTCCCAGAGAGCTCCTCACGCTATGTTAGGGAATCCACATCAGCCCTGATCTGCAAGGTCATGGGTCAGGGAGAATAAGAGGCAGCTTGTACCAAAAGTTAATCTCAGTAAGAGTTTATAAATCCAAGAGGGACTTTTGAAAAAAATTCCCAATACCTATCTCTGGATAGCAGAGAATTCAAGGGGGAACGAAATACTCAGAAAAGAATAGATAAAATCCTGTATCTTGTTTGACCCCTTGGGTTTACTGGTGGGGAAAGAGTGAGTCAGTTTCTCCAGCTTTCTGGGCCTCATGGTGGTCACCTGTAAAGGGATATCCATGTCCAGCTCAAGAAACCATTAGCAGCGGTGTGAGATGGTATATATCAAATGACACAGTATAAATAAACCATGAGGGACTGCGTGGAAGTGGCTCATCAGAAGGGTGGGCAAAGGAAAGCCATCCTAACTTCTATGCTCCCTGGACCTGGAGGCCACACTGCCAACAAAGATGAGGAATGTCAGCTCACACTTCATGCTTGTAAGAATCAGCACCATGCCAGTAATATATCACCTCAGTGAAGTCATCCCAACTTAAATTAGGGTGTGTCCACACTTGGGGCACACTGCCAGCATCTGAGCAGAACCCAGCAGGACTCACTTACCAATGTCATGCCCATCATCAATCAGATAGCCTTTTTCTGTGCTAAGCCCTAAAGGCAGTAGCAAGGCCACTAAGCATCATTGCCAAGACAACAAACCATGGAACATATTTTAAGTCTTTTCTAGAAGCAAAGCTAAGGAAGAGAAATGTGTTCTGAATGAGCCAATATTCAGACAGAGAACACTCAATAATGTCAGGCATACACTGAAGTCCAAAAATAGCTTTTTCCCAGAGCCAAGCTTATGTGCTGGCAAATCTCGGGAAAAACTTCAAGACTCTCATAATTCCTGGGATGCGGGCAATGAGTAAAAGAGAAAGGGATTGATTTTCTTCTACTCTTTTTAACAGAGGGCTGATTAGCCTCCCAGGTTGGTCCCAGAGGGAAGGCAATCTCCATTCCATGTGTCCTCCCATCTGTGCTCTGGGATCTTTTCTCTACACCATATTTCCTTAAAGAGGTAAAGTCTCTTTTGGTAGTTGATCCCACACTCCAAGACACACCAGTACTGGCACTTCCTTATGGCTCCTTTGGGGGACAAGGCATCTTTGTTGGTTTGATTTGCATAGGTATCCTGTGAAGTGAATGTTATAATGTCAATTTCCCAAACAAAGTTAAATGACATACCCAAGATCAGAGAAGGACCCTGTATCTTGAGATCCCTGTGTGTCCTGTGGTTTATATTATACCACAACACATCTAAATGTCTGAAAAAACAGAAGAACTATAAATCACACTAGTCATTCTTAATCTGCAGCAAAATCCAGATGAACTGACTAGGAATGTCTCTCCTAGGAAAAGAATAGTAATACATCACTTCAATTGTGATATATTTCATCATTGAGTCAAATTCTTCTTAACTCACTGTGTCCACACCCTTTGATACATGACTTTTAAAGTTTTTTACAAGAAAGAAGAACAAGAAGGGAGAAGGAGGAGGAGGAAGAGAAAGAAGCAGAAGGAGGGGAGAGAAGAAGAAAGAGGAGGAGGAGGAGGAGGGAAAGCGAAGGTGACAAATTGTGGCCAGCAGTATGAAGTAGAACTGACAGAGTCCTAAGCCTAGACTCTAAGAAACTCAGATGCTGCCCATCATTCTCTTCCACCTACACCATCACTGCAACAAGAACATAACTAAGTGAACCCAGTACTCCCAGAAAATGAGAGCTACATGAAGTAGGACCTCCACCAAAGGCATGAGCAGAGTCCCTGCCAAGGGGGTTAACAGACGGGTACATGCTACCCATGGGATAAGCTCTCTGTCTCTGTAGGGATTGGTACAGAAAGAGTCCCACATACCCATCAGGAAACCCCACATTAGGAAGGAAACTGGGACCTTCCAGTTATTCTCAACTTTGGCATTTTAGAGATGAACAAGATACACACACACAAAAGTCTCAGGAGCCAAAATTGGGCTACTAATGTTCTGCTTTTCCTCAAAAGTACAATATATTAAAGTAACCACTGCTAACTATCACCATCAATTCATAAAAGATGGGGCATTTTAACACCAAAACTGAAAAGGAATATAATCCTAAAATATAAATATAGCCCACTCCTTTCTAAATGAAAGCAGTTTGCTGTCCTCCATAGATGAGCTATTTTCTTTTATTCTGTCACAGATCAAAGAAAACTTGGTCACTAAATAGTTTTGTTCTGTGTGTTAACAGTTTCCCTACATGCTTTATGGTAGAAAATGTCAGCAGAACATGAAGTCAGTTACATAAATTTTAAGACTTAAATCTAGGTTCTATTTGTTCTGTGACAACATAAAACTTACCTTTTTCTCCATTGAAATAGAAAGTAAAACTAAAGATAAATTCATTTTCCCTAGCTGGGTGTCTGAAGGCAATATGGGTGACCAACAGCTCTATGGTTTTTAGTCACTGCTGAGTATGTGCAGGTAGTGTTTCTATTAATATGCAAAGAACACAGGTTTCATTAAGTTGTACCAAGTGACCTTTCTTGGATGGATTATTCAAGACAATCTACTTTAATAATATTTTATTTTGGCTCTAACAAATAAAGTTTGCCTGGAGATCAGAGTACAGAGCTAGCCACTAGTTAACCATAGAGGATTTGGTAGAAGTAAGAAGTCTCTATTGTGGCTGGCTCCTTTACTTCTCTGATCTTTCAGCATTTACTCCTATATCTGACTCTGGGTTTTTATTATTAAGATCAATTAAAATTCATGCTACATCTGGCACCCAATGTGGGGCATGAATTTAAAAAAAAAGCCACTTGCCTGTGGCTTTGCACAGGCTGGAGCTGCATGTGCCTGGAGTCACTGCCCCACTGGCTAATTTCTCTTCTCTTTTTTCCCTAAGCCTCTGAGCAAGTTTGGGATTTTTCTATTACAGCAAAATCAACACACAGACATTTGGGCTCCAAATGCTGCAAGGGTTAGCTGCTTTTGCACATTCTCCCATTCAGACAGTTGGCTCTTTGGCTTCTTCTCTCCTAGGGGGTTGTGGGCTTTTCCTGGACCCCCTCCTTAGGCTGCCGCCAAATTTGGTGTCTGCCTTGACAACCCACCCAGGCTTCTACTGTTCTACACAGCAGCAGTCAGCCTCACATCTTCACCATTATCATCACGTCAGCAGCAGATTTGGTGAGACAACTGGGATTTCTTAAAGGGGTGAATTAGTTTAAAAAAAGATAGAGAGTCTTTCCCATGTTAAAAAATGGGAAACACTATTACAATGGAGGAAGTTACGTCTTTGTAAGACAATACACTGGACAGTTTGAAAATGGAACAATTAAATGAGAAGATAATTAATTTAGATGGGATTTATGTAATGTCAATTATAAACATTATTGATTTTATCATTTTTTGTTTTATCACTAAAAAAAAATTGGTTAATAGGAGTGCTAAGGCCTTTTTTTCCATCTTGGGCCCGGCAGAATCACTCCCACAAAGAAGGGTGGCAAGAAGAAAAAGGGCCATCTGCCATCTATGAGGTGGTGACCTGGGAATATACCATGAACATTCACAAGTGCATACATGGAGCTGGCTTCAAGAAGCATGCACCTAGGGCACTCAAAGAAATCCAGAAATTTGCCATGAAGGAGATGGGGACTCCAGATGTGTGTATTGATACCAGGCTGAATAAAGCTGTCTGGGCCAAAGGAACAAGGAATGTTCCATATTGTATCTGTGAACATCTGTCCAGAAAACATAATGAGGATGAGGACTCACCAAACAAGCTCTAAACATTGGTAACTTACGTACCTGTTACCACATTAAAAAATCTATAGACAGTCAATGTGAATGAGAACTAAGCTGCTGTGTGTCAAATCAAGTTGGAGAACCACCAAAAAAAAAAAAAAACATGAGTGCTAAGAGACCAATTTTAGAAAAACTTATTAAAACAGATCATAGAGATATTCATACCCAGACAGAGGAATTTAAAGGAGAACCAATCTTATTGTTGTATTATAAGATTAGAGAGGAAGAGCCTAAGGTTTTCAAACAAACAACTTTAATTTATCCAATAAGCTTATAGGAATTGCCAAATGATAGATATCCCCAAGAATGGGTACAAACTGATTGGATTCCTATTGGAATGTTAGATTTAAAGAGATTCAAGGAAGTGATAGTCTCATATGGCATGCATTCACCTTCTGTCAAGCAGATTTTAAACTTGTGGTCAACTTGTAATAGAATTATCCCACAAGACTGAAGAGACTTGGTTACAGCAGTCCTGAAGACTGGTCCTCAGTTATAGTGGAGGACCTGGTAGAAAGATGAGGCTAAGACCATTGAACAATGAAGCAGCACTAGAGGTATCAAAATCCCCCAAAACCAACTTCTTGGAGAGGGAGATTATAATGTACAAAGGCAGTCTCTATATGATGAGCACATCTTTGCTTTGCCACACAGCAGCCTTGAATGCTTGGGGCAGAATTGAAGAAATAGGAAACAAAATTGAGTCATTCACCATAGTTATACAGGACCCAAAAGAAAACTTCTCTGATTTCTTACAAAGACTGACTTCAGCTGTAAATAGAATAATAGCAAATTCAGAAGCTAGACAAATAATAATTGAATCGTTGGCTTTTGAAAATACTAATGCACAATGCAAAAGGGTAATTAGGCCATTAAAGGCAAGATCAGCATTCCAAAAAGAATGGATCCAAGATACAGTCAATATTGAATCTCATAACCATAATGGTACTTGTATAGGAAAAATAATTTCCAGAGGTTTGAAGAAAAATCAAAATGTTAAATGTTTCAATTGCGGTAAACAAGGTCACCTAAAAAGGAATTGTAAACAGGGTGTTCCTAGAAACAATGCTTTTTCTAAAAACATTCCAAACAGAATACCCCTCCCTCTGCAGTATGCAGAAGGTGTGGCAAAGGCAGATATTGGACTAATGAATCAACAAGGGACAGTCAAGGTAACCCTTTGCCTCACAGGCCCCATATCAAATTCAGTTCAGTAATTTCCTGTCACCATGGAGGAAACTCCTTCTCTGGAAGATATAACAGCTTTAGCAAATAAAACAAACAAAAAAAAATCAGGAAAAAACATAAATCAAAATTGATAAAGATTAGATTTGAACAAGAGAGACCTCTTGATTAGAAGAGGTAGTAGATAGCTCATCAAACAGCATGGCTAGTCAATCTATACTAACCTACAAAACTAACAAATGCTTTTCATTTGAACAGATATAACTTGCTATAAGGGAACGTCCACAAAATTCAGTTTGGGGAAGGGTTTTGTTTTTGTCTTTTCAGGAGAATGAAGGCATCCAGCTAAGGAATCTGAAGGCTACTAAACAACTGTGACATGTGAAGAAAAAGGATAAATCATCCCCAAAAAAAGTCCCAAGAAAAAGAGTAAATTGGCTTATTGACATATCATATTTTCAACAGGATAAAAGTTCATAAATCTTCTCAACTGTTTTTTTTCTGCTTTTCTCCACAAACACATAATGCAAATGGTCTTTTTTAGTCCCAGTTCAATTAAAAATTAAAGCCGGCTTTGGAGTTGGAGTATGACTTTCTCCTTCTCTAAGCCCAAGCATGCTTGTTAAAGTAAAATCCAAAATCTCTGTCTCATGTCAGAAGAGGTACCTGATATGGGGCAGAAGAAAAACAAAAATTAAGGAATTATTTTATTGCCACTAATTTCATAATCCTTTGGTGTTACTTTGACTCTTTAAAATTTTTTCATGGGGGTAAGGCTAGAGGGGTGGGAGGAGGGAGGAGATCAGTATGTAAAATGAATAAAAAAATTCCTTAATAAAAAAACTTTTTCATAATCTCTGAATACTATCTCAAAATTTATAATATATATATATATATATATTTAACTTTTTGTCATGATATTAATTGTCATATAAAATACAAACTAATTTTAGAAAAAGACTTCATCTAGCTTCCTGTACATGATTTCAGGTTTGAGTCTCTATCAGGTAACTAGGAATTAAGTTTTGTACTCTGGGTGTACATAACAAATATTGATCCTTTAACCTCTTCAAGATATGCTGCATATGACATTTACAATGTTTAAGTTTTCTGCAGTGATCCAAAACCATGCCTAACAGTGATCTTTGAAGTCTCCAAAAGGAGGATGGGGCCCACAACAACAATTCCACCAGGATTATGATAACACCACTAAGCTGAAAAATACCACCTAAATATCAGCTTTGGACTACAAACTGCTCAGGACAATTTTGAGGTGGCTAGATGAGGTGACCCAGCCTCACAGACTACTCTAGCCCAGACTTGAGACAAGCTCTACACTTTTCCATTATGCAGAGACTCAACAAAAAAATAATCAGCTACCTCTCCCAGGACTTGACAATTAACCCAAATTTTTCTTTTCAGTATCCCCTAAATATGCCATCACCTCCAGACAGCAGAAAGTAATTTTAAGGAAATGACACCCACTCCCAAGAAGTTGGGTAGGTGTTTTTTGGTTGTTCACTGGGTTATGGATATTTGTCATCATTTAGGGTGGTTGGTTACAAGTTATTAGTAATGGTCAGTAAAAAGCTAAACAAAAAAGATTAGATTCAGGGTTCTTGTTTGAAAGGAAAAAGGGGAGATATAGAAATGATAGGATAAAAGAACAGATTATTGAATCTACTTTGGAAAGAAAAAAGGGAATATAAATATGATAGGGTAAAAGGGTAGATTATTGAATCTACTTTTAAAAAGCAACTACTTGTTTTAAATATTTTACATTGATATGTATCTTTGTATATTGATACAAATTTGAGATTATTTTTTAGAACATACTGTACATACATTTCTAATCTTGTTCAAGTTATTGTACCTAAACAGCTTCTTTAACAATGTAATGTAAATTTCTAGTCCTTAAAAGTTATTATTACAAACTATTTAGGATAATAAAGAAATGCAGGTTAGTTGTTAGTCACCTATTACAATCAAACTTGTAGACATGTTAGGTATGCTTTCTTAGGTAGACAGGTGATCTTCAAACACTTCAGAGTTCTACAGAATATGTCATTTAATATGTTTTAATAACATTAGTTCTTTTTTTAATGACAATGAGTCATGTCTGCTCCTGGCAGCACCAATCTAATTTGGAGAAGATGATGGCCATCAAAGAAGCTCCACATGGAATTTACTTTCTTTGTGGCCAAGGTAAGCCACTGAGAAAGAAAGTGCTCTTGCCTTGACTACTGACAGTATGCTGTCCAAACTGGACAAGCAAGACACAAAAGAAAATGACTGCAGAACCTTGCCAAGACAAAGTAGGACAGTCCTTCAGAAAATCCTGCTCCACAGATAAGTCTATCAGCTACGCTAGGCTGGTAGGCTGAAGATGGATGCACCAATGTGACAGAGGAACCCTGGGTGACTGTCCAGGCAGCCAGCTGTTTCTGTCATTTCTTACATTTTTTTTTTGGAAGTTGCTTGCTTGCACTTCCTGCTTACTGGGGTAATATTTCTCTCTCGAGTCTGATGGAGTTGAAGACTTTATAGTTGTAGTTATAGTCTTGCTTGTTACCATTTTCAAAAAAGAAATTCAGTAAAGGGGTATAAAGTATATAGGATTGAGAGACATTAAAAGATAGTTTTGGTAGTACACGTTAGAATAGAAAGTGAATTAGGTACAACCATTTGGACTCACCAAAATAGTATAGAAAATGGAATATTTTCTCTGAATTTGTCAAATGTTTATAGACTAGACATTGCTAATGTATTTATGGTCTGTATATATTACATATAGTTATCATATACAGTTTTTCTTACTATTTATAACCTTTTTATTTTAGACAAAAAGGGGGAGATTTGGTGATATTTTATTTGGGCTTTAACAAACAGTTTGCCTACAGATCAGAGTATAGTGCTAGCTACCAGTTAACCATAGGGGCCAGGCAGTGGTGGCACACACCTTTAATCCCAGCACTAGGGAGGTAGAGATAGTAATATAAGGCAGGAGGAGACAGGAGCTCAGCCATTTTCGGTCTTTAGTAAAGGTAAAAAAAGTCTCTCTAGTGGCTGACTCCTTTACTTCTCTGATCTTTCAGCATTTACCCCTATTTCTGACTCTGGGTTTTTATTGTTAAGACCAATTAGAATTTGTACTACTACAGTTTACCTAATGAAAGAGACAAAGCCAGTCTTTGTACACAAAAATAAAAATTGAAATACTCTAAGACCTTCCAAAAAAATGATAAATTTGATCACTTCAACATACCTTCTCCACTGGCTACCAGAAGCACATCTGAGCAACCAGCAGAGCCACCAACCTCCAGCTTCATGGGACATTTGAGCTGTACTTTGCACCTACCTGAGATACCATAAGCTACTTCCATCATGGTAATAATGTACATCAGGGGATCCACCAAGGTCTTCAGACCATACAATATGAGAGAAGGCACTGAGTCTCTGGGACCAGCTCCAGGGACACATGGCCAGGTCAACCAGGAGTGTTGACTGTGCTTTCTCTGGGCCATGAAAAGCCACTCCATGATTCTGCTGAATATGTGGAGGCCTAAGAGAAAGAGGATTCCTGAAAGTGGCAAGTAGCTATAAGAGCCTACTTATTATTCAAAACTCTCAACCACACCATAGACACAAGACACCAGGCTGCCTCTGGCCAATGACACCTATGCACAATCACAGAAAGTGTCTGCTCCATTCGGAAACTTTGGAACTACTGTATGACCCACTAATTCTTTCCTTTCCCTCTGCCATGAAACCATCAAATTTTAAGAAACCAGAAACCAATAGGAACAAGACTTCAATGCCTAGATGTCTATAATTAACTTCCAACAAGCATAAGACAGAAGTATAAAATAACCCTTAGTTGGTAGTAGCCACTGAGTTTTTGGGTGCCTGTGTTCTGAGATGCAACAAAGCCTACATACATATTGTGATGAACACAGTGGGGATGTCATAGTGGACTTATAGAAGTCAACAAGAATGGTGGCAGAAGATGACGAACTTTTCTCGGCTGTTTTTCAGCACCTGGCCTTTGGGCAGTTGGAAGGCAAAGGTGGCATGTGAACACACAGGTGCCTAAGACATGGATCCTGCTCCTGTTGAACATATCACCAATTAGAAAAACAAGGCATTCCTTTCTTTGGCCGCTCTGGGTTGTCAGATTATTACTAGGCACTGTAGTGGGGAGAATCATACCGCTACCAGGGCCCAGTGCTGAGTATCAAGAGATATTATTTAGGACTGGAAAGCTTGGGATTTCATCCTAACTCTGACAGCTTGTGTCTACCTTTGGCCATTTCTCCACAGATGCCTACCAGGGCAGGCTTTCCAAACTTACATTCATATAGGAAACAGACAATGAACATTAAGAAAAATAATAATGATATAAGGGAGCTATTTAAGAATTACACAAGACAAATTGACAGACCTTGAATAAAATAGGCTTTGGAAAGAAATCTTGGAAAGGTCTCTTGGAGGAGTAGATATTGCAGATGAAAAGTAAGACTGTATCTGTCAAGTGAAGAGCTGAGGAGAGACAGCAAAGGCAGGTGGCATAATCACAAGGACAAAGGGCCTGAGCTGGAGAGGAGGGTGGCTCACTTAGGAACAGAAGGAAAGCCAGAGCTCTGGGCAAGGTGGGCACAGATGGTTGATGTAAGGTTGGTGTGGGGAACTACTTATCACCTGAGCCTTGTGGTTCAGAACAGGGTTTAGAGGAGCTTTTTGTTTTGGTTTGGCTTTTGGTTTCATTTTTTGTTTGTTTGTTTGTTTGTTTGTTTGTTTTGTTTTGTTTTGTTTTTGAGTACATAAAGGGAAGTGGGGAATAACACAGCAGAGAAATGATGGGACCTGACTGCATTTAAAGAGTTCCAAAATGCTTTGTGAAAGACGAGCCACAAGGAGGACAGACCAGTAAGGACACTCCCAAGGCCTGGACTGGAAGCACCATCACCTTTGTGACCTTCAGAGACCTTCAATACTGCATCTCAGTTGCCTGCTGCCTACAACTCAGAGTTCACGTGCTCTTTGAGCTCCAGCAGGCTAAAGTAAAGGTGTAGATAGCTTTGCTCAATTAGTACGTTTTCCTTCTAAGCATTTCTTGTGCCTCCCCAGAGGTGGAGCCATGGCCAGTACATGCCCATTAGGGCCTTCTTCTGCCAGCAGTGAATCCACTGTCAAGGCACTAGATTCTACACTCACATGACACCAGGCTCATCCCTCCAAGTAGATAGAATTAAGAGTGCCTAGGAGCTAGTCTGGAACAGAAGGGCAGTTTATCACCAAGACAAACACACAGGAAATACAGGCCAAGACAAAGGCTCTTCAATCCACCAGGAGATTTGACAGTAGAGGAGCAGGCACAGGAAAAGGTAACAACTGTGGCAGGGGAAGTTGGTTCTGACCAGAGAAACCCCAAGCTCTCCTAAGTGAGCTAAGTGCGGCTTAGGGAAGGAAGGCTCTGGGAGCAATACCAAGTTTCAGAGACTTGATGGTCTCAGATGAGCAGAGAGGAGACTCTCCTAGACCATGCAGGCCTCAGCTAACCTGCTAACTGGCCAGAGGACCATCAGTGAGTTCAGTCAAGATCATGTAACCTAAGCTAGAATTGCCCAGCCAATTCAGACACACGTGAAGAAAAAATAAAGGTCTACTTGCTTTAAGGTACAGTCCCTTGAAGTGTTTGCTATGCAGTCATAGCTAACTGATACTGAGGGAACTCAAAGCCAGTAGCAAGTCTTTAGCAAGTCTCTGGTGAAACCACAGCCCTATTTGTTTCCCTACTTGAAGCCATTGCATATTCAGATCACTAGACTGAGGCTTTGTCCTTTGTGATTCATTCTTGGAGGTAACTTTAAACATCATCTAGTATCTTGAAAACTTACTCCTGTCTTTGAGCCTTGGTTCCTTATCTGTAATGAAGGAATTGAAAGATTTCTAAAGAGCCTCTTAGTCTGATACATTTGAGTAACTCTGAACTCTTCATTCATCCATCATCTAACTAAAAAGGATTTTTTTTTTTCAGAGCCAACAGCTTGCTGTGCTGTGACTATGGTTAAGAACAGAGTTGCAGAATCAAGCACACAAGATGTTGGCCCTGATCACCAGTAGCCTGGGACCCCTAACACTCACTGTCTTATGAGTACAAGCACAGAACCTTGTTGGTGACTTGACAACCAAAGAGGCTAAGTGGTAACAGCAGTGGGTGGGACCCAAGTTTACAATCATCCAGAAGACAGAGGGGATGCATGTCTAGTATCCCAGTGACTATGGACTACAGGACTCTTGTCAAAAGTGTTGGGGGTAGAATTGAGGCAGCATGGACCCCAAAGTCCTCCACATTCCTGGTTACAGCCATCCTCCAAGACCTCCAAGACTTCTTCCATCTGAGAAAGAGTTGGACATGTTAACATCATCTGCCACGGGCCTGAGAAAGTATACTACCATGAAACCAGGGAGCAATGGACTTGGTATTCCTCTCGAAACCAGCTCGGCGAGGTAGCTGTTCCTCCTTGAACCAGCGCACGATGACTTCTCTGGAGAGTGGACGTAGAGGACGCTCCCAGGTCCTGCTGGGAAGAAAGAGAGCAAAGGAGCGGGGAGTAAATCAGAGAGGAGGAAGAGAAGAAAGAAAAAGGATTGGGAGGGAAAGGGAAGAAGTTGAGTGGGAAGAGATGGCTCAGCAAGTAAAGGCGCTTGCTGTCAAGTCAGACCATGGGAGTTTGAACCCAGGGACCCACATTCAGAGAATTGACTCTCACAGGTTGTTCTCTGACCTCCATATTCATGGTTTAGTACGTGTATATGTACATGTACACACACTAAATAAATGAATAAATAAAGTTTTAAAAGCATAGAAGGCGGTGACACTTCTGACTATACTTCCAGATTCAGAAAACACATACAAAATTTATCTCATAAAAACTGAGCATTTCTGCATGCTAGAAAATTCTACCTCCAAAAATCAAAAGAAAATAGACAAACTGAGAAAAAGGATATGTCACAATTTTTCCCTAGCTTAGGGAGTTCCTAGAGATGGATAAAGAGAACATGGATCACACAGTGAAAGGGTGACTGGACAAGAAAAGAAAATATTGTGGCCCTTCAACATATATGACATGTTTAGTCTGGCCCATAGACATACGTGAGTATTTCAACTTACTCCAAGACGTATTTTCTTACACAAAACAAAAGTGGCAACACCATGGGCCAGGCTAAAGGACGTGAAGATATAAACATTGGTAGCAGCCCTGTGAAGGGCCAGTGAATTTCCAAAGCACACAGCCCTTGAACAAAGACCCTACTTGGAAGAATATCTTTGCAGATTATGGTTGCCCAATATAAAATTAATTTCCACGAGTTATACACATAGGACCTGGTTGATGGTTGCAAAAGATGTGAAATAGCAATGTCCACTGATAGAGTCCCTGATAACTAATAGCAAATCTACACCACAGAACACAGACAGCCTTTAAAGAAAAGAGGATAAATAAGGTTGTTTTGGTTCTTTGTTTATTTGATTTTGTGTTGTTTTTTAATGTTGGCAAGTGCACAAAGAAGTCCAGGGGTTGGGATGGAGTATTGTAGAATATTATTTAAAGATGTGTTATATTTGTTTATGCTGTGGAACATTTGTTTAATGATGCAAAGATGTGTTGCATTTTTTTATGTTGCATTTGTTTAACTCTGTGAAGCTGTGTTACTGTTCCTGTCTAAAACTGAAGTATCCTTGGCAAACAACCCTTCTAGGGACACAAATGTGTGCAAGGACTTCTCAACATGCCCACACTAGTCTACAAACCTTCTGTTCAAACTAGATGCAAACCAGCTCCACCCACAGTTAGAAAAGGTTGCAGCCATGGTTCCTATCTACTGAAATATTTATCCCATCTAAGGGCTTTCATTGCAAGGTTTTGGCCAAGACCAAGGAGTCTAAACCTATGAAAACATTTGGTGCATTTGCATATGTAGATTTTGGGGAGAAGATGATGTCAAAGATTACAAAAATCTTTAACCTCTTAAAGGTTAACTAACCCCCCAGAACTCCAAAGTTGTTAAAAAGGTCCAGAGCCCTATTTCTGCATTCTACCTATTACATAGATTGGAACGCTAAGGTTGGGCAAATGACCAACAAGTAAGAGACAGAGCCTGGGGAGAACCCATGGAGCTTGTCTCCTGTGTCCACAGCCCATCCTAACATACCTGTCAGGTCCTGTGAGGGATGATGGTGGACTTGTGCACGGAAGTTGATGGTAGAGCCTTGCCTCCTGCTCATGGTTCTGGCCAAGTTCTTGGAACATGGTGCTTAGGCCAGCAACAGTGCCCTTCTGGATGGCGCGGAGTGAGTGGCGCCGGTACTCATCCCGAGCTCGCTGGGCACGACGGCTCCTCTCTTCATCAGCTGCCTTGATTCTCCGCACTGAAAAAAAGAAGAGTGTGGCTGTCCTTGACCAACAGCTCAAGCTGAACACTGGGGAAACAGAGACAGCACTGTACACGACTTACTTGGAATTCCATCATTTCTTAGGAGCTGACTACCCAGAACATCAGAGACTACAGGAGGCTTGGCTCATCTAGGAATCAAAAGGCATGCCCAGCCCCAATGGTAGGTTTATAGGAATCTTTCATAATTGACATTCCATGGGCTAAAAACACCATCCTGTCTCCAGCTTTCTGCTTTCCATGTACCTCAATGGGGCTCTGACACATCCAAGTAGCCTTGAGAAAATCACTGTGTATGTGTGTGTGTGTGTGTGTGTGTGTGTGTGTGTGTGTGTGTATTTGTGTGTGTGTCCATGTTTGACTTTGTGTGTTTCTGTGTATCTTTGTATGTGTGTGTATGTGCATGTCCATGAGTGTGTGTGTATGTGTGTATCTGTGTATGTGTGTATCTGTGTATGTGTGTGTGCATGTCTCTGAGTGTTTGTCTGCTCATGTATGTGTATCTGTTTCTGTATGTGTATATTTGTGTGTATGTGCATATCCATCTGTGTATGTGTATGTTTGTGGAAGTGGGGGGGGTGAGGGGGTGCAGAGCTTCTAAAACTCATAAGTTTGGGAGTTAAGAAAATAAAGACTGGCTCTCTGCTCCTCTCTGTTTCAGAGACAGCTTCATCTTCTCATGCAATGCCAGTCTTGTTCCTGAGACAGGATGGTGAAGATCAGAGTGAACAGATTTGACTTATATTGGGCTCACGATTACCAGGGCTGCCTTCTCATCTGGCAAAGTGAATATTGTTGCCATGAATGACACCTTTATTGACCTCAACTACATGGTCTACATGTTCCAGTATGACTCTACCCATGGCAAGTTCAACAGCACAGCCAAGGCTGAGAACAGGAAGTTTGTTATCAGTGGGAAGGTCATTACCTTCTTCCAAGAGTGAGATCCCACCAACATCAAATGTCATGACACGGGTGCTGAGTATGTTATGGAGTATATTGGTGTCTTTACCACCATGAAGAAGGCTAGGGCCCACTTGAAGGATGGAGCCAAAAGAGTCATGATTTCTGCCCCTTCTGCTGATGCCCCTATGCTTGTGATAGGTGTGAACCATGAGAAGTATGACAATTTACTCAAGATTATCAGCAATGTTTCCTGATCCACCAACTGATTAGGCCCCCAACCAAGATCATCCATGACTACTTTGTCATTGTGGAGAAACTCATGACCACAGTCCATGCCATCACTGCCTCCCAGAAGACTGTGGATGGCCCCTCTGGGAAGCTGTAGTGTGGTGGTCATGGGGCTGCCCAGAATATCATCCCTACATCCATTGGTGCTGTCAAGGCTGTGGCAAGATCATCCTAGAGCTGAATGGGAAACTCACTGGGATGGCCTTCCATGTTCCTATACACAATATGTAGGTTTGGGATCTGACATGCCTCCTAGAGAAAGCTGCCAAGTATAATGACATCAAGAAGGTAGCAAAGCAGGCATCTGAGGGCTCATTAAAGGGCATCCTGGGCTACTCTAAGGACCAGGTTGTCTCTGCAACTTCAACAGTGAAGGCCACTCATCCACCTTTGATGCTGGGGCTAGCATTGCTCTCAATGACAGCACTGTAAATTTCCTGGTTTGAAAATGAATACAGCTACATCAGCAGGGCGATGGACTTCATGGCCTACATGGCCTCCAAGGAGTACCAAGCCCTGGACCACCCACCCCGGTAAGTACATGAGAGCAAGAAAGAGGCCCTCAACTGCTGAGCAGTCCCTGTTCCAACTCAGCCCCTAACACTGAGCATCTCCCTCACAGTTTCCATCCCAGACCCCCAGAATAACAGGAGAGGCTTGGGAGCACTACTCCCTTGAATACCATCAATAAAGATTACTGTACCCACATTTTTTTTAAAAAGAAAAGAAAATGAAGAACAAATAAAGCCTACTGGAGTCAAGGGCTTCTGCCAGAACTGGTCATCCTAGTCTGACTGCTTCTTGCCAGACCTCTACCTGCCTCTAAACCCCAAGAGTTTTCAATAGAGGGCTCTGGAAGCTGGCCCTATACTCCAAATTGTACAAGATTAATGATTGCAATGGCTCTGGCAGACCACCTCCCTCTCTAGGTAGGAAAATCTTACTCCATTCTTTCAACATGGATTACTGGCTCCAACTTTCTAGAAACTGCACTTTGCCAGCATTTGGAGAACACAGGTCAGTTGTTCTAGTCCTCAAAGAATGTTTTGTCTTAACAGGTGATCAGGAGCCTTTTTGGAGAGCATGGCATCTTTCAGATCCCAGCATGCAGTCTATGCCTACAGAGGTATTTGCAGAGTGATGTCATGCACAGAAGATCTCTTACATTTTGAGCTCCACAGGCAGGTTCTTTGGCCTGCTCATTGCTGAACTCCTGTGTCTAGAACAAGGTTGGCAGACAGGATACTATTCTAGATGATTAGGGATTCCAGTATTCTGGGAAGATGACTCATGGGTAACATACTTGCCATACAAGCATGAAGATGTGAATTCAATCCTCAGAACCCTGTAAAAAGTTGGTATGATATGGTAGCATATGCCAGAAACCCAGCTCTGGGGATGCAGAGACAGAAGGATCCTGAAGCTCAATGGCCAGCCAGACTAGCTGAAGCTGTGAGCTCCAGGTTCAAGGAGAGGCACTGTTTTAAAAAGAAAAGTGAAAAGTGATAGAGGAAGACATTCAAAGTCAACCTCTGGCCCAAGTGCATGCATGTATGCACGCACGCATGCGCGCGCGTACATATACACACACACACACACAGTTGTGTATGTTCACACATACACATACAAAAACTGTAATGATTTTAAAAAGCATTTCATGATTTGGCTGCATTTGACTCTGGGCTGGATAGAGAGAAGACATGGAAGCAGACCCTCCTTTCAATCACTGTAACCAAGCTGTAGAAAGGACAGATAAATATTACCAACATTAATGAAAAATGTCAAGAGTGTCCTTAGAAGAAGAGGAGGAAGAAGAGGAAGAGAAAGAAGAAGGAGGAGGAGGAAGAAGAACAATAAATTACTGTGAGAGTTCAGGATCTTTAGTATTCATAATATACAGGGACCAGAGTTGTCAAAAGATAATCAGCCTGGGACTGTGCTGTAGAGGAGGTGGTCTGCTCCCAGCAAAACTCAAGTTGAGATGTGGGGCCTTAAAGAGAGACTGGTATACCCTTTGTAAGGCTGGATTAATTTTCTCAGGGATGGATGAGTTCTTGGGAAACAAATGGGTAAAACAGATCATCCCCTCTGTCCTCTCTCTGCCCCTTCTTGCTTTCAGGCAGAAAATAAATCTGTGTTCCTTGTGAATTACCGAGTCTTGTGAATTACAGTAAAAGAAAATGTACAAGACGGTATGGAAAGATCAAGTACTTTCTAGAGAAATTGGAAGAGGAGCTCATTCCAAGAAACAACTGTGGGATTCAGGGATGTAGAGACTCATCTGTAAAGCTCAAGGAGCAAGAACTCTGTGAAGCCTGCTTACTCTGTGGGCAGAGGGTCAGACAGGGTCGGGAAACCCAGGACTGACTTCAGGGTCATTAATACACAGACAAGTCACTTCATAGAGTTTACAGTCCCTAAGAGACAGGCACTAGAGAAAGACAGACAGACATATGTTTGGCTCCTGAACCCCTATCTGGTATGGAACAATATTATTCTTTAGTTCCCTTTCCCTGAACAATAAACAGTGCCACCCTTGGTCTGAGGACTGCCACACTGCCAGGCTATTCCAGAGTCACCCCCCCTCCAATGGCACTCAGGGCTCCCACTCTATTCTCCAACACTGAGAAAACACAGAAGTGTCTCTTTCCCCTTTGTATAAGTGGTCACAGAGTTCCAGTGTGCAAAGAGGCAAGTGTTGAAGGGGTTTCACCACTTCAAATAACTTGTTGGCCACGTTCCGTGATACACTCCCATACATCTAGGACCCAGGAGGCTGAGCCCAGAGGATTCAAGCTTCAGAACAACCTGAGTATATAATGAAACCTTGTTTCCAAGCCATAAATGAATGAATGAATGGCATAGTCAGACAAGTGTATTTAGTTATCTGCTTGTGTCAGCTCTCAGTATTGCACAGGGCTATCAGTCAATACTATATGCCAGCCACACACCATACAACTTCAGGAGACGCAGTTGTAGTGCTGGCCTTCAGAGAGCTTACTGTCAGTCTAGTGGGGAAAATGTAGAACTAACCAGTAGAGCTGTGGTGGGGTGTGCATTGGCCCTCAGGGCCCCCAGAGAAGGGACATCACATCCAGGCATGGATAGTCTTTGGAAGCAGGAAGAGGTCTAGGCTGATGCCTGGTGGATTCAACTAACAGTGGCCAACGAAGGGCATTTGTTCTTCTTTTTTCCCCTTTTTTGGTTTTTTGAGACAAGATTTCTCTGCGTAGCTTTAGAGCCTGTCTTAGAACTCACTCTGCAGACCAGGCTGGCCTCGAACTCACAGAGATCTGCCTGCCTCTGTCTCCGGATTGCTGGGATTAAAGACATGAGCCATCATCATCCAGCTGGAAGGGCATTCTTAATAGAGTGGGCTCAGAGGCCAGAGGGAATAGCTGTCTCTCCTGGAACAGTGCAGCATCACTGCAAGGCAGAAGTGCCAGAAAAGACCACTTAGAAGACCACTCTGTTAATGTCCTGAATGATAACTGAAAGCCACTAGAGGGCAGAGTTCTGCCTATACTCAAAAGAGTTTGCTTGAGCTACAGAGTGAGCGAATTTACAAGAATAAAGAAGCAGAGAGATGGCTCAGCCATTAAAGGCTAGGCTCACAACCAAAAATATAAGAGGCAGAACACAGAAAGGCACTGAGCAAGGAGAATGACTTAAGTGACAGGATATAAGTCCAGAGAAATAAAAAGGCAGGAGCTGTACAGTTATGCTGGAGGAGGAGGAGGAGTACTTTATTTATGGGGTGGAGTGCAGGGGAGTGAAGTGTGTGTAGAAGTCACAGGACTTGTGGGAATAAGTTCACTATTTTCACCTTGTGGATCTCAGGACTTGAACTCAGGTCGTCAGCTTTGACAACAATTGCCCATACCTGCTAAGCCAATCACAAGATCCTTCAGTCAGTTTTGATACAGAGAGGGGACAGAAAGGAGAGACCTGATGGCCAGGTTCCTGTCTTTTTAAAACTTACATTAATTGATAGATTGACTTACTTTGTGTGTGTGTGTATGTATGTGTGCAATGTGTGTGCATGTGAGTGTGTATGTGTTACGTATAGGCATGTTTACTTTTTGCCCTCTGTGATTTTTTTTTTTTTTTTTTTTTTTTTTTTTTTGGTCTTTTTGAGACAGGGTCTTTCTAGGTTGCCCTGAATGGCCTGGAACTGGCAGTGTAGACCAGGCTGGCCTCAAACTCATAGACATCTGCCTGTCTCTTCCTCCAACATGCTAGGATTAAAGGTGAGCATCACCATGCCCAGCATCTCTCTGTGATTTTAAGCAGAGACTAACTATCTAATTTTTTTTTTCCTAGAAAATGAGGACTTCATGTGCTTGCTTTGAGGTCCCAACATGGGAGAAAGTGGGGGAGGGGTGTAGTTAGAGTTTTCCTGCCTGGCCCAGTCAGGACAAATCTCTCTTACCCGCCAGTCCCACAGTCACTCAGACCCAACCAAGTAAACACACAGAAACTTACATTGCTTACAAACTGTATGGCCATGGCAGGCTTCTTGTTATCTACTTCTTCTATCTTAAATTAACCCATTTCTGTTAGTCTATACTTTGCCACATGGCTTGTGGCTTACCAGTGTCTTTACATGTTGCTTTTTATGGCGGCAGCTGGCGGTGTCTCTCCCTAGCCTTCTATTTCCCAGAATTCTCTTCTCTCTTGTCCCGCCTATACTTCCTGCCTGGCCACTGGCCAATCAGAACTTTATTTACACAGAGCGATATCCACAGGTGGGGGGGGGGGTTGCTCAGGTCCTGGAATAAAGCTGTGCATTAAATGTGTCCAGGATTCTTACTGTGTAGACTGTACATTCTGGGAACTGAATACACCATTTGGAAAGATGTCTTGGTCGGGTGGAAAGGAGTACTGGGAAGGAGGGTGATGACTAGGTAGAATCAAGAGTTCCTACTAGGGAACTGAAAAAAAAAAAATGAACATGTGGGAAGAGCAGGCTTCTTCTCCTCTAGAGAGGTTATAGCAAGGGTATCCATTTTCAAAGATGTCCTATGATTCAGCCTGCTAGAGCTGGATCACCTGCATAAATCAGTGTCTTTAGCAATAAATATGATGAAGGCTGAATGGTGAGCTTCCAAGTCTGGGAATGCAAGTGAGATTCGCCTACAGTTCAGTTGGTCTAATGAAAGGGGCTTTCTCAGCAACAACCAGCCTCTCTTCCCTTTAGCACAACTTCATGCCTGAAAACAGAGACCCTTGTGGTGTCCAAGGCCATGTGGATAGACCAATGACTGCCTTGGGGACGCTAAATACGGCCCGGGGATCAGTGGACAACTCCATAGGAGAGGGAACTCCAAATAGAGCCTAAATTAGGTGTTCAAAAGTTTAGATGAGCACTATTCAGAGTTTTCATACTAAAAAAGGCATCCAGAGTTGGGGTGGCCCCTGGTTTATGATGGTCTGATTTATGATGTTTTTACAAAAGTAATAAAAATTAAGTCAAAACTGTTCTTCAAATTTTGATGTTTCAACCTCTTCCCAGGCTAGCTATATACACATATGTCTGCATGTGTGTGTGTGTGCATGCATGCACACATATGTGCCTGCACAGTGTGTGCTGCATTGATGCTGGTGAGTGGCAGTGAACCATAGGTCGCACTCAGCCAGAAGATCTGAGCAGATCACAACCTGCACCCCTCAGTGGGCTGTGTTGATGAGCCAGGATGTCCTGTAGTATAGAGTTAGGATTAAAGACATGATTTCAACTTCAGGCTTCAGGGACATAGCTTTCTTAGAAGTTGAGTTTCAACTACGGCTATATCCAAGGAATATCAAGTCATATTTTTTGTTGCTGAGACCAACTACCTGGTAAGAGGCAACTTAAGTTTTAAGTTTGAGGACACAGCTCATCCTAGTGGTAAAGACGACCGTGGGAGCCTGAAGCAGCTGCATCCTGCAGTCAGGAAGCAGAGAAAAGGCTGGTGCTCTGCTACTCAGTCAGGTGCCACCCACATTCACCATGGGTCTTCTGCCTCAGTTAATCTTCTCTGGAAACACCTCACAGGTTTGTTGATCCAATCAAGCTTTCACACTGGAACCAACCATCACACTTAGACACTCCATGCAGAGGATGCCAAAAGCCCTTCTTTCTTCTAGCTCTCAACTTCCGCTCCACATCCTTCTCTGCTCCAGCGCTCTTTCAGTCCAGCAGCGTTCTTACCAGCCCCTCCCGGCTAGGCTTGACCCAGGCCTCCAGCCTTTAGAATTGCCAACATTCAACCAAGAACTCAGACCCACTTCTTTGTAAGAGGGAAGAAGATGGAACCAACATCACTGGGCCTCTGTGCCAGGCTGTATGAACACTTTTCTCAGGCAGCTCTCTCGGCCACCAGGCAAGACATTAGGCAATGGCATGTAGGAGGTTGATTTGGGGCCATAACCCAAATCACACAGTTGGAGGACCCAGAGTGACCACAACTCCTACTCCAGATGGCCAAACCTCATTACATTTTAACCTCACAGCAACAACACTGAATGTCTGAGTTCTATAAATAATATCATTTTTTCTGGATCCTCTCTAAGTCTCTGACCAACTAAATAGTCTCCAACTCCACACCCCTACAAGCTCACAGTTGAAAATTCATTAAACACACTGCCCTGCCTGACCTATCCAGAGGGTTTCTGAAGCGAGACCTCTAAGATTTGAGCTGAGTAACTAACTCCCCACTCGAGTGATACTAAAAGCCATCTTTCCCTTTTTTTTTCCTCAGTTGGAAAATTTAATTTGACTGTTTTATCAAAACTGCTGCTCCTGATAGATTAATGGCCCACTATATCTTTCAGATTAAGTTAATTGAGTGCAGAATGGATTTGCTAGATTTGAATGACATGCTCTAAGTTCAGCTCATCATTCTTTAAGAAAATATAAAATGAGAACCTCCAATCAGAGAGCCTGAATTATCAGATATTTCCAGTTTCTCAGAGGTGTTTCCATTTTCAGCTGCCACACAGCACACTGAGCTAAAATCAGGCAGCTCCCAGAGGACATGATTTCCAGTCTCCACCGCAACTGAAACAGCAGCCAAGGAGTCCTGCAGAAGAACTCCAGCCTTAGGTCTTCTCTCTTCATGTGGCAGGAGTAACCCCATAGAACTTTTGTGAAGTCACTGTGTTAAGTGGTCAAACTATCCAGCCAATGCTCCCTGCACTGACATCAGCAGCTTTGCTTTGTGCATCTTACTATCCTTTTTAACTGCCTTTTCTCCTCCTTCCACTTGCCTCTTCCTCCATTCTGAATGTAGATAATGGCTTCCTCTTTAGCTTAGCTTCCCAACCTCATTTTTTCATCATGGTCCATTATTAACCCCAGGATGTGGCTACATTGTGACTTGTGAATGCATTGTCAGCTTTGGTCATAACTACAGATATGTCTTAAAAACCACGTGTCTCGGGGCTGAATTTTTGATAGAAAAAGAAAGAAAGAAAGAAAGAAAGAAAGAAAGAAAGAAAGAAAGAGGGGAGGGAGGGAGGGGGGAGGGAGGGGGGGAGGGAGGGGGGAGGGAGGGAGAGGAGGAGGGGAGGGAGGGAGGGAGAGGGGGAGGGAGGGAGGGGGAGGGGAGAGGGAGGGAGGGAGGGGGGGAGGGGAGGGACGGAGGGACGGAGGGAGGAAGAAAGGCATAGACACAGAGGAAGGGTAAATATCAAGAGTGTCAGGAGCAAAGGTGAATTAAGACCCTCTGAAGATGGGGCTGAAGACCCGGCTCAGAGGTTAACTTCATGGACTGTTATTGCAGAGGACTGACAAGCCTGAAGAAAAGAACCTCTGGACAGCCTCTCTGCTGCAGTCACGATAACACTGGCAAATGGTGAGAATGGACTTTCTCACAATATTAAAAGGTAATCAAATGCCTGAAAAAATCCATGAAGCATTTATTCAAAAATCAAGGGTTCAACCCAAGTGAAGATATTAAATTTCCACAATGAACTCCCAGAACTAGATGGCCTCACTGGTAAATTCTGCCAAACATTGAAGCAGGAATTCCAATTCCTCAAAAGCCCTTTCTAAGAGATGGAAGAAAAGTAAACACTCTCCAACCCATTCACTGACACTCTAAATATCTCAAAACCCAAACTAGACTGTCAAAAACTCTTATGAGCACAGACTAAGGTCCATCATGAATATTGATACAAAAATCCTCAACAAAATTTTTGCACGCCAGGGCTTTGGAGTTGGCCAAATTGGTAAAGTGTTGCTATACAAACATGAGGACATGAGTTTGGATTCCTGGTATCTATGTAAAAGCTAGGCATAGTGGCATGCACCTGCAACCCCAGGTAGGGGTACAGACAAGCAGTTTCTTAAAGTTCACTGATTAGCCAATCAGTGAGCACCAGGTTTGTCTCAAAAAGAGAAGAGGAATAGAGCAAGATGCCTACTGTCAGACATCAATATTCAACTTCTACATGTACACATGCATGCACACACACACACACACACACACACACACACACACACACACATGCATGTGCACCTACATATGTATGTACAAACACCCATATATGAAGGAACACTAGCCCACTCGAGCATGTGGCTCTGGCAAGCCTTGTCCTTCTTTCCCATTCCCTCTGCCTTGCTAAAAACTGTTAGATTACATTCCTAAAGCTAGCCACCAAGGTCTATTCCCTTATTGGGCCACTTCCTCCTCCTGAGGCTAACTACCCCAAAATCCAGCTATTGAAGTATTAAAGTCCAGCAATCAGAAGCCCCTTTGGCTCACCTAATTAACATGCCCAATTAAAATTAAACACCTCATCCTAACACGAGGTTTCACCTTGTACTTTATAAACTGCCATTTTCATGTGTGCCATACCTTTATAAATGGCCACTTTCTTGTCTACTCTTACTTTTGCATGTAAAAAACTATCAGGAATTTATAATTAATCTATATGAGCCAATAAGTGTAGTGAGAGGTCAGCATACAAGATCAATATACAAAAGCCCAATGTATAATCTATATACATTCCATTTACACTTCAGGAATAAATTCATCGAAACAAGGGCATAGTTATGAAATATTATTAAAGGAGATTAAATAAGATTTAAATGAAATTCTGTCTTGTTTTCAAGGACTGGAAAGTTATTTTTTTTTTAATCTTGAAGATTTAACCCAGGGCCTCACACTTGCTAGGCAACATCCCTACCACTTAGGGTTTTCATATGATTTATTTTCATTACTTTAATTATGTGTATGTATGTGCCTGTGTGTGCATATTACCACCTGACACAGATGCTAGAAATCAAACTGAAGTCCTATGGGAAGAACAGTAAATATTCTTACTCACTGAGCCATCTTTTCAGGCCACCGCCCTGGCCTACTATTTATTTGTTTGTTTGTTTGTTTGTTTGTTTGTTTGCTTGTTTAGAAACAGGGGTTCAGTATGTGAGCTGAGCATGTCTTTGAACTTGCTATGTAGGCAGGTTGGCCTTGAACTTCCGCTAGTACTTCAGGCACTATCCCATTAGGCCTGGCACTAAGTATTGTGAAGAGGACAATACTCTCCAAATTGAAACACAAAAGCAATGCCACCTCTATTAAATCCCAGCTGCCATCATTTCAGAACTAGACCCGCTGCTCCTAAAATATGTATGGAAATAAAAGGGTCCCAGGATAACCAAAATAATCCCAAGAAAGAAGAACAGCTATGGAAGAAAGCTGACTGCCAGGCTCCCATCACCAAGATGGCTACTGGCATGAGAATAGAAGACAGGCCAGCAGAACAGAGCTGAGAGCCCAGAGGGTGGGGCAGACATAGTTTGAGTAAATATTTCTACAAGAGTGCCAAGAGAGTGAAAGGGAAAAAATTGCCCTTCCAACAAATGCTACTTTGACAACTGAATCAATCAGGAATGTCCTGTCACACAAAAATTAACTCAAAACACTGCAGAGGCTTAAACATAAAAGCCAAAACTATAAATCTCTCACAAGAGAAATGGGTGAGTCACTTCTGCCTGGGAGTAAACAACTGGTTTCTTCAATGTTACAAAAATCACAAGTGACAAAAGAAAATAAGAAAATGGGACTTCCTCAGAATCCAAAACGTTTACATTTCAAAGGACACTGCCAGGAAAGTGGAGGGGGCTAGAGAGATGTCCCAGGCGTTAAAAGCAATGGGTGTTATTTCAGAGGACCCACAATCAGTTCCAAGCACCCACATCAAGTGCTGAGGTGGCGGTGGGGGCTGCGCTGAAAGTGAAGCCCTCAGACAACTCTGGTAGGAACATGAACGATACAATCACCTTGGAAAACAGTGTGGCAGCTCAGCAAAATGTTAAACTTGATCTCCATATGACCCAGAAATTTTACTCCTAAGTGTAATTCCAGAGAATTAAAAGTACATCTTCAAAAATGTGCATATGTAAATATTCATTGCAGTAATCATAATAGCTCCAACAACCCAATGTTTATTGTCTCTAAATGGAGAAATAAAACTGATATATACATGCACTAGATTATTATACAGCCATAAAAAAGAGGTGAGGTTATGACAGATGTTATCACATGGAGGGAGCTTCACACTTGCTAAGTTAAATAAGTTAGACACAAAATGCCACATAATGTGTTTTTCTTTTTCCCATTTTATTATATGTGTCTAAGTATTTTGTCCACATACATCTCTATGTAGTAATTGCAGGCTCGGGGCTCTGAGGTGCTAGTAGAAGGAATCAGATCCCTGGACCTAGAGTTACAGAGGATTGTAGGCCATCATGAAGGTGCTGGGAACTGAACTCAGGTCCTCTACAAGAGCAGCCAGTGCTCTTAACTATTGAGCCATGGCTCCAGCCTCTATATCTTTCTATTTCTATGGAATGTCTATAATTGGTAAATCCAGAGAAACTCATTAGATTAGTGGTTTGGAGGCAAGACTGGGGGAACCACTGCCTATGGTGACATTACTTTCTGAGGTGATAAAATTTTCTATGATTAAATGGTGAGAGGGTTACACAGTTTTGTGAGTATACTTTAAAAAAAAGCTTAATTCTACATTCTAAAATGAAGAATTTTGTGATATGTAATGTAAATTATATGTCAATTTTTCTAAAAGGTCAATTTAATGAACCTAGCATATATTCACATAGTCAAGGCATACAGAGAGGCAAGAGGCTGTCTAGCAGAGGGCTCTCACCTCTCTGCTCCTACTGTGGTCTCTAGTTGCAGTATCTGTAATGCAGATTGCAAACATCCACCCACCCCATGCCACCCCATTCATTCTCTCTCCAACCTAACAGATTCACACACTCAGCTGTAGAAGGGTCCTGCCCACCTGCACTGGTCAAGCATGTCTACTATTTTGTTTTTACTGATGCTTTGACATTTGAACCCTTGTTGATCCTAGAGGGCTGTCCCTCTCTCCCAAGGCCAGGCAGCTACTAGACGTAGTAAAGGACCTGCCTTTCATAAGCAAACCATCCAATCAGAGGCCACTGCCTCTAGTGAAAAAGCTTTTACACCTGGCCATTACACCTGGGACAGCATTCATCTGTCTGAGTTATCCTAGAGACCAGATACAGACAATTGGAGTCAGTGCCTACATTCAACAGCCATGGAGCCATTCACATCAGCCAATCCTAAGGCTGTGTCTTACTTTTCCTGCAATCACAATAAATGTTTCTGCCTGGCTCTTACCCTCACTCCTACCCTTTCTGATCCTGAGGCTTCCTATGTGACCATGCCTTGTGTGTTACTCCTTGGTGTCTGGTCTCTGTAAGTAAAAACATCTTAAGAGTCATATCTGTACACATGCGGCAGCATACCTGGACTCAGGAACTCCTGGGCACCTATTACAATGTCACCCTTCAGCGGGGCCGTGGTGGCGCACGCCTTTTATCCCAGCACTCAGGAGGCAGAGGCAGGTGGATCTCTGTGAGTTCGAGGGCCAGCCTGATCTCCAAAGCAAGTTCCAGGAAAGGCGCAAAGCTACACAGAGAACCCTGTCTTGGGGGAAAAAAACAAAACAAAACAAAACAAAAAAATAATGTCACCCTTCAAACTTGGTTCCACATGGTTTTCCCCACTTGACTTCTTGCATCAGATACTCTCCAGAGGTTCCATACACGGTGTTTCTTAGTCTGCACTGTGTACATGCTGGCCACCATCTAAGGTGCTCTCTTTGGGGATGGAGAAACAACTGTGTGGTTAAGAATGCTTGCTGCTCTTGAAGAGGACCAGAGATCAGTTCCCAGCACCCATGTCAGGACATTCACAGCTACCTGTAATTCCAGCTTCAGGGGATCTGACATCCTTTCTGACCCCCATAGGGACCCACGCGCGCACACACGCACACGCACACGCACACACACAGTGCTCTTTGCCACAATAATTCCTAAGCCACCACCAGGGTTCACTTCGTACTACTCCCTTGGAAAACACTAGGACAGCCAACCCTGTGCTCCAACAGTACCTGCCATATTCCTTCTTCAAATCCCTGAGTCCATGTATCTATTATCTGTTCTGATGGGAAGTACCTCTAACATAAGGCTTGTAAGTATCAATATCTGAAGTCCCCAGAGCACAGCTGTGGTGCTTTGAATGAGAATGCCTCCATGGGCTCATATGTCTGAATGATTGGCCAGCGGTTAATGGAACCACTTAGGAAGGATTGGGGCGTGTCTTAGAGTTTTGATAGTTAGGGTTACAGTGAAAAAACACCATGACCACAGCAACTCTTATAAAGGAAAACATTTCATTGGGGCTGGCTTACAGTTCAGAGACATATTCAATTATCATCATGGCAGGAAGCATGGTGTCATGCAAGCAGACATGATGCTGGAGAGGTAGCTGAGAGTTCTACATCTGGATCCACAGGCAACAGGAAGAGACAGTGAACCACTAGTTCAGCTTGAGCATCTGAAACTTCAAAGCCAGCTCCCAGTGACTTCCTCTAACAAGGCCACACCTCCTAATAGTGCTACTCCCTATGGGCCTATGGGGGTCATTTTCTTTCAAACCACCACAGGAAGTATGGTCTTGTTGGAGGAAGTATGTCACTGGGGGTGTGCTTAGAGTTTCAAAAGTCCGTGCCAGGCGCTCGTCTCTCTCTCTCTCTCTCTCTCTCTCTCTCTCTCTCTCTCTCTCTCTCCCTCCCTTCCTCCCTCCCTCCCTCCCTCTCCCTCTCTCTCTCTCTACCTATCTATCTATCTATCTATCTATCTATCTATCTATCTATCTCTTTCTCTATCTCCCCTACCCCTTTGTGTATGTTTGTCTGTCTCTATATCTGTCTATCTCTCTGTCTCTGTCTGTCTCTCTATTTCTGTCTCTGCCTGGCCCCACTTCTGCCTGCTTCCTGCAGGTCAGGATTTAAAGCTCTCAGCTACTACTCTAGTGCCATACCTATTTGCTTCCTGCCATGATGGTCATGGACTAATCCTGTAAAACTGTAAGCAAGTCCCCAATTAAATGTTTTCTTTTATAGGAGTTGCCTTGGTCATGGTGTCTCTTCACAGCAATAGAACAGTAAGTCAAACAACAGCATAGAGCCAGGAAATTATTGGCAACTGAATAAATGTAATGCTTCATTCTTTAATGTAAGACATCTCCAGGGCAGGTGCATAAGCTCTTTGAGTGTGCAGCCCTTATCCCAGCAGGGCCATGCGCATGAGTGGTGGGGTAAAGCCTGGAGTGGTGGGGAAGGAGGTTGAAATGATATCATATACACAGTGGGAACAGCTGGGTGGGAAAAGTGGGGCAGGCCTCCGGGCCCCGGACACAGCTCAACTCACACTGTTCTTCCCACTCACGCTCCTCCCTCTCACTGGCTTGGCAGTGCATCTGGGCCTGCTTCAGGGTCCAGTAGAGTTCCTTGGCTCTCTGCTCCTCCTGGAGGCGAATCTGTTCTTCTCCTCGCCTCCTCTCTTCTTCCTCTTTCCTCTGAAAAATTATTAAGACAGAATGGCATTAGAATGTGGAACTGCTTGTGGGATTCTGCAGCTAGTCAAGCTGAGCTGTTTGGAGTAGAGTGGCCAGCAGTTACTACTCCACTCTTGGTCCTTAGAAAACTGAAATGTGATAGTCACACTTGGTAAGGACCAAATGGATTGGTATACTGAGCTAATTTTATTTGCTGTTTTGCAGTGCATGGGATTAAACCTAGAGCCTCATGCATGTTAAACAAGTTCCCACCACTGTTTATACCCCAGCCCAGCAATTTGTAAGCTATAAAGCTTTCTGCAAAGATAAGAAGATTGAGCCATCTTCAGACTTGCTTCCACTGGAAGTCAAGAAGGAGTCCAGGTTCAGAGAGAAGTGTCTGATCTTTCTAGACAGAGAGGGATGTCTTGACCAATCTGGATATAGTATTGATAAGACCATAGGTCTCCTGGTCTTAAATCTCTTGTTTTTTGCAACTCCCACTTACAAGTTAAGAAAAGGTTGTGTGTGTGTGTGTGTGTGTGTGTGTGTGTGTGTGTGTGTGTGTGTGTGTTCCTACCCTTGTTTACATGAAAAGAGCATTTATGGCTAATGAAAAATAGTTCACTAAATCTCTTCCCCAATTCCAATGCATCATTGAGCCTTATATTTTACACAGGTGCTGGAAACGGAACTCAGGTCCCCATGCTTGTGTGGCAAGTTCTTTACTGTCCGAGTCAGCCATCTCTGTCCCCTAATATTGTTCATTCTTGATTTACCAATTCTAAAAATTAAATTCTTCCTTTGATTTTTGTTACATGAGTCTTAAACAGCAGTGAACAGCCATATTGCAAGCCAAATATGTTGCTCATTTCATCAAATATAAAGAGTATGTTTTTAAACCTTTTAACATACTTGCTTCTTCTTGCATGTGCTGTATAACTCACAACTTTCCTTTCTACTAAGAACAGGTTTTTTTCCTTTTCACAATGATATGTTTCCATGATTAATGGCATCTTAAATTATGTAAAATGTGGCAGGGAACAGGCTTTTCTTTCATGTACCTTTGCCATAGCTGTTTTTTTCCCCTGGCTTAATAATGGCTTCATCTTAAAGCAGAATATGGAATTTTCCCAAACTCCTATCAAGTATTGTAAGCTTTGTCTGAATTAAACCACATATGAGTTCTTATAAACATAGTATCGCTCTCTTTTTCAGAGGGACACCCTTCCCCTGGGAGCCATTCTTCATTCTCTTTGGGTCTGTGCTGGGCACTTCCTAGATACCTGTCCATCCATACCCCAGGGCCCACCTCTGAACCTTCTCTGAGATGCAGCCCTATATCACTGCCTTCCTTCTGAAGCCACTTATCACAGAATATACAGAGCCACTTTCTGAGTGTTTGCCTGAAAACATTGCTACGCCAGCCTCACAGTCAACTACTGATTTAGCTGAGCACAGAACCTGATTAATTAAAAACATTGCTACCTTGTCTTCCAGTATTAGTCACTGTTTCATCTGCTGCATAGGGTACTTGTTTTCTCCCTGGAAATCTACAGTCTCGTTACCATGGGTATTCTAAGGCATTTTCTTTTCTTTTTTTTTTTTAAATTGAAAATAGGTTCTTCTCTTATATAGTATATCCTAACCACAGTTTCCCCTCCCTCCACTCCCCCTCCATTTCCCTTCAGAAAGGGGCAGAACACGGCCACTGAATCAACTAGGCATGGCTCATATGGGCTGCAGTGGCAAGCATGGGGCCTGCATGGATCTGTCTGCCCCAGGAACTCTGTGTATATGATATATATGGCTGTTAGCGTGGTGTTTTTGTCACACTCCTAACAGTGGGAGCAGGTGTGTCTCTGGCTCTTTTGCATGACCTTAGGACTCTTTTCCTTTCATTGAGTCGACTTATCCAGCCTCTATATGAGGGCTTTTGCCTTTTCTTTTTCTTTTCTTTTCTTTTTTTTTTTTCTTTTAAAGACAGGGCTTCTCTGTGTAACAGTACTGGCTGTTTTGAAACTCGCTTTTGTAGAGCAGGCTGGCCTTGATGATGCCTTGTCTTGTTGTATCTTGTTTCGTGGTGTGCCTTACTGAGGGTTTTCTTCAGACTAGAGCCTCGTGTCTGTCCAGTACAATGCTTCTTCTTTGCCTGAATGAGTTCTCTCGCTTCTCTTTTCATAAGGGCTCCTGTTTGCCAAGTTCTGGTCAGCTTGAGTCAGTCTCCTAAAGTCCCATCTTTTCTCTCTTGTTTTCTACATCTTGTCTTTTCTTGTTCTACTTCCTGGTTGAAGTCACTGACTTTATCTTCCAACTGTTGGAGCAGTCGTGAGCTGTTTTCTTCCTGTTGTGGCATGTGTGATTTTTAAGGCCTCATTCTTATTTGCTGTCTGTCTCTTTCATGTGGTTGCATCCTGTATTTGTTTCAGAAGAGAGACAGCCTAGCTCTCTGAAGACAGAGACCTCTGTATTTCCCTCTGCTCTGGCTGAGATCTGTTTTCTTTGTTGTTGTTGTTGCATTTATTTGACTTGGTGCCTGCCATTCCTGGAAAAAGAAGGCTTTCTTCAGATATGCCCTCCCTGTCTGTTCACAGTGAAGAGGTAAGTCAGACTTAAATGGGAAGCTAAGTTTGTAGCCAGCCTCCCTGAGAGAAGAGCTTCACTCTGTGGCCATTTCAGGAGGAACCAGCCATTTCTTTGATGAACCATCAGGCAGAAGGTTTTGGAGCTACTTTCTGTGAAATTATCCAGTCTTCTATTCTTCCTGTGTGGTATCTGAACAGGAGTTAACCGTGAGCACGCTGCAGGCAGAAATATGCTTAAATTCCCCAACCTGGGCCTTATGCTTTATGCAAAGTCATGATTTGAAATGCCTATTTGTCAATTTCTTCCTCAGCTCTCTCCCCAGCAGGACTGAGAGGGGTAGCCCTGTTTTCTAAGGCCAGACAAGGTCCTACACGAACTCTGGTCCCTGTTTATTCATTTCACATGCTCTCTGTCCCTCTCCCCAGTATATGAGTGTGGACACCAGGCTGTGTCTTAAACTATATAGAATAACAGCTTTCAGGCTGTGCTAGCCTTGAAATAATGCACTTTATGAACCAAGAGTGTTGTTGGTTGTTTTTTAATCTTTGTTCTTTTTAACTCTTTGGGGGGTGGGCCCCGCCACCAAGCTCTCAAGTAAATCACAGGGAGGCTTATTCTTACTTATGAATGCCCTAGCCCTCACTTGGCTTGTTTCTAGCCAGCTTTTCTCACAGAGCTAAACAAATGAACATAAAAGAATGCAACACATCTTTGTATCATTAAACAAACGTTCCATAGCATAAATGAATGTAACACATCTTAACGTAATATTCCACAACACAAGAGTTTCTTATTACATCTTTAAAGTTTACTTTGTGTGCATGCTTGTATGGGGGGGGGGGGTTTATTGGTGAAATTATTAAGGCCACTCCACGTAGTTAAAAGGGAGGTTTATTTTGTGGCGCAACTTACAAATGAAGGGATAGGTAGGTTGTAGGGTCTAGCAAAGGTATGGCACAGTCCGGCGGTGTTCTCTGGAGAACTCTGCTCAGTCTATCTCTAGCATCCAGGGTCCAGGCTCCAAGAGCTCCCTCTCCTTAAGATCCTGGGTCTTCAGCGTCCTCTCTCAGACCTGCCTTGTAGGCGTGACCATTACTGAAGCCTCAATGGGGGTTGGAACTTCCAGGCTAAGGCTAGAATGGCTACCCACTACAGGGGGGCACATGCATGACATGGCACTTAGGTAGAGATCAGTGAACAGTTTGTGGGACTTGGTTCTCTCCTTCTACATGGTGGATACCAGGGATGGGATTCAGGCCATCAGACTTAGTAGCCAAGACATTTACATGCTAAGCCCTCTGACCATTCCCAAAAGAACAGTTTCGACCTGAGTTACTATACTCTAAGCCTAAGTGGTAAGATAACATGACTGATCTAGTTAGGGTTACTATTGCTGTGAAGAGACACCATAAACACAGCAACTCTTATAAAGAAAACATTTAACTGGGGTGGCTCACTTACAGTTTCAGAGGTTCAGTCCATTATCATCATGAAGGGGAGCATGGCCACATGCAGGCAGACATGGTGCTGGAGCTGACAGTGCTCCATCTTGCAGGTAACAAGAAGTCAACTGACTGTCACACTGAGGGAAGCATACCAGGCTTTTTCTTTTGAGCCACCAACCAGCTCTCAAATCATGACACAGAGATGTATTACTAGTTATAAATGCTTGGCCTTATCTTAGCTCTTATTTTAATCTGTTTCTCTTTATCTACATTTTGCCTCAAGGCTTTTTACCTTTTGTTCTTTCTGTATATCTTACTTTCCTGCTTCTCATGTCTATCTGGCTGGCTAGTGGCTGCCTGGCTTCTGGCCCCAGACATGTTCCACTCTTTCTCCCTCATTCCCTCCTCCTTCTTTTCTTTCAAGCCTAGATTTCTCCTCCTACTTATTCTCTTCACCCATGAGTCCCACCTATCCCTCTCCTGCCTACCTATTGGACATTCAGCTTTTTATTAGACCAGTCAGGTGCCTCAGGCAGGCAAGGTGAATGCAACACATCTTTACATAATTAAATAAATACAGCACAAACAAATGTAACACATTCTTATGTCATTAAACAAATGCAGCATAAATAAATGTAACACATCTTTGCCTAGTTAAAATAATATCGCACAACTGGGAAGTTTGAGCAAAACAGACCTCCAATCCCACCCCCACAGTGACACACTTCCTCCAATAAGACCACACCTCCTAATACTGCCACTTCCTTGGGGGCCATTTTCTTTCAAACCACCACAATGTCATTATAACTTGTTCATTCAAATAAACAACCACCATCACAAAGCATAAACTAATAAATAATGCATTTGTACCAGTAAATTATCGTGCATGTGAATATATGGAATCATATGGGAAACAGTGTACATGAGTTTATCAGTCATACCAGATGTAAGCTTCTCACCTGAGGCTATAAAAAGGAGCACACAAGACCAAGATACAGAAGGCATACTGACCTACCACCCAATCACTTGTCACAAGTTTCATCCTGAAAAATTGCTACAGCAAAGCACTTCTGCCTTTGTTCCTCAGGCTCCAGCTCAAGCAGTTTCTCTTGCCTATGACAATTGTAAAATAATATTCAAAACTGCCAGCTACCTGACATCTGACCACTCTGTGCTTTGAACAGCTCTACAGCTATGGTGTGTAAAACTCCATATCTGGTTCTCTGCTAAAACTTTCCCTTACATCTAGATAGCTTCTTTGCCTCCACTGAACCCCGCATGCCTCTTTGATCTGTCCAAAGCCATTCGTAGCTCATACTCACTACTCTACCATGTGAAATGCAAAGTGTGATTTCAGAGTTGATATTAATAATTAAGATTAAAACAAAAGAACCAGTGGTTGATCTACCAAGTGATCAGTATACAGACCTCCTGGCAGGAATGAAGATATTCTACAGACATGTGTACCCCTCCACCTTGGCTATGTGACTATGGGAACAATGGTCCCCAAGAAACTGGAATTTTCAGGGATCTCACACTAGGAGAAAGAAAAGGCTGGAGTCTTCCCTCACACAGTTCCGACAACTACCTTGCAAGAGAAACTGAAGGAAAGGCAACAATGATGGGCGGATGACAGGTGAGCCTACACCTTAGCTGGTGCTGCTTAGCTGCACATACCCTCTGTTTAAACCTGAACCTCATGTCAGGGCTCTGAGAATGGAGTGGGGACCATCCCACTAGACCTCTTTATTTGTTCCTCTTCCCAGTGTGGCCTCATCAGACAAATCTCCTTATTACTATTATTTGTCTGTTTAATTAGCCTATTGAGAATGAGTGGCCAAGCTTAACTTGGTAAAGCCGCAGACCCCAGTCTCTGATCTTAATAATTCTGGTAATAGTAGCACATGGTGAATTAAAGTGAACAATAGTGATGTAGCTTGTGAATTAGTTGTTATTCAATAAATTCTCGTATTGTGGAAGGATACAAATGTGTTCACATAGCTCATTAGTGACAATGAGGTTTAACCAGACACACCGGTAACTCCAGGATTCATTTTCATGGAGTCAGATTAGCCTATAGCCCAGTGGCTGAACCCTGGTTCCAAGCAGGTAGTCTGATAGCAGACACATCCTGCTGGCCAACACAGTATTTTTTTACCAAGAGATTCTGTAGCTGGGACAAAGCTAACAAGCTGGTGTTAGGTGGCTATGATTGTTATTAGAGATAAAGGCACTGCAAAACAATTATTCACCTTCCCTGTACACCCTAGAGGCATCCCTAGCTATCATCCCACTGCTCCAGGTTCAGACCTTAATATCTTTCTTCCCTACACATCTCTCTCCATTCTGCCTGATAGCTCAGGCCTTTCTGTTATGATATATTATGCACATGCAGGGAAACATGCTGGGCAGATGGGGGGGGGGGGGGGGCACTGCAGTGTGTAGAAAGTCATTCACACCCAGGCGCCACATCCACTCAGAAATGGTTTATTATAATAGGAGACAAAGAGACAGAAAAGACAGAAACAGAGAAAAAGAGAGGTGTGTGCACCTCATTGTGGGAAGAAGGAAAGTGGAAGAGAGAAAGAGAGATGGGAGTGGGGAGGAGTTTTTCCTTAGAATGAGGCTTTTATGTCAGGACACAGGGTGGCACCAAGGGGCAGGATATCAGAATCTTAACACTTTCTCTTTTTACTTCCCACCCCCTGCAAAGTTGGAAGGAGGAATAGATTTAATATCACGAGGACAAAACAAGTGAACCTCATGTCCTCAGCACTACTACTTACAGTACCTGGTGCCTCCAAATCCTGGACCTCTGGGATTCTGGATTGAGCCAGCTCACTGCCTGCCCCCTTCCTACACCCTCACCAAATTCCTGAGTGTCTTGCCTCTGTCTTGATGTTTTCTTATATCACGTCTCCTCTCTCATTTTTTCTATCCATGTGCTGTATTTTTTTTTTTCTAGCTTTAGGTACTATATTAATGACTAAAAAAATAAAGGTAATATAACTGTAAATCCTTAAACCTATATTTTTTAAAAATGACATTTTGGGGCTGGAGAAATAGCTAAGCAGCTAAGAGAACAGGTTGTTCTTCCATAGGACCAAGGTTCGATTCCCAGCACCCACATGGCAGCTCACAAGTCTTTAACTCTAACTCCAAGAAACCTGATGCCCTCTTCTGGCTTCCATGGGCACCACAGGCACATGGTGCACAAACATACATGCAAATAAAACATGAATAAGCATAAAGTGACACCAGGTAGTGGGGGCTCATGCCTTTAATCCCAGAACTCAGGAAACAGAGCCAGGTGGATCTCTGAGTTCTGAGTTTAGAGGCCAGACTGATCTACAGAGCAAGTTCCAAGACAGTCAGTGTAAAGGTTCTGTCCTTAATTACATCATCATCCTGGGATGTGGGCCAGCCTAAAAAGCGGATGGGCCCTCTATGTGTCTCCCTTTTCTCTTTCCACTCTCTTCCCTCTGCACAGTCTCTGTCTCTGTCTCTCTCCCTGTCTTTCTCTCTCCCTCTCTCCCACTCTCTCTCTCCCTTTCTCTCAATAAAGCCCTCCTAAAAAGGTAACTATGGCTCATGACTTTCCTCCAGCATGTTCCTCTGCCAGCATGGCCGACGCAGGAGGCAGCCAGCCAAGAGCAGCGCCGATTTAACCAACATTCGGTGCTGACTCGGATACACCAACCAAGGACCTACTGACTGCTGCCACTTGCCACGGCCTCCTCCCCTGTCTAGTGAGATTGCAAGACTGGGAGACCACAAGCACGCACACATCCCTCACCTCTGCTGGACTCTTATACAGCTACCACCATTCTCACGGCTGTAGTCTGAGCTATATTCTTTGCAACAGATACCACGGAGACCCTAGGGGTTGTCCTCAGGCTGTGCTAGCAACGGCAGGCATATTGTTGCTCCTGATGAGAAGAAAAATGTCATCTTGGGTCTACCTGGTGGACCAACAGCAGCGCAGTCACAGATCTCACATTCCCTTGACGAAGAGGACAGGAACTTGAGCTGATTCTTAGATCTTTCTCCACTCTCGGGGATGCCCAAGTTGAAGTCTGATCCCAGTTTGTTATTTTAATTTTTTATTTTTCATTTTTCTCTCAGCTACAGCCATGGGACAAAGGGGCGGATACCACGCACTTATATTGGCAGATGGGGTGGGTACCGGTAAATCTGGCCGCATAACAACTTTGTGGTACTGGTAAATCTGGCTGTATAACAGAGTCACGGGAACTTCTGCCAGCAAACGAGCAAATAAAAAGTTACTTTATCTCCAAGCTTTCTGTTAAAGTTCTAAACCCTTCTCCTTCCCCACTTCTGTGTCTGCCACATGCAACCTGCTCTGTCTGACTTCTGCCGGCAGTGGGTGGGCTCAAATAGATGGGCTTGGGCAGCTTCTAAGACTCTTGCCCTAACTCACCTTAACTCCACCCACTCATTTTCAAAATGCCTTGAGAAGCACAGATGGGTCTGAAAGTGGCTAAGATCAATACAATTAAGTTTACAGTAGTCAGGATGGCTCTAAGCAAAAACAAACAAAAAAAAGAAAAGAAAAGAAAAAGAAAGAAAAAAAAATCAGCTTATAGCCTCAGACAAGTCTTCCAAAAGGATCGGTTTCCAAAAGCTGTCCTTAAGCCACCAATCATCAGAGGAAAAACAATTCAGGACACAGAGTAAAATCAGTCTCTTGTTCCCCAGACGTCCCCAACTAAAACTTAAGCATCTGGAGAGCAAGGCTCCTGATCCCATGGGCAAAAGAGTCATTTGTGGCATTTAAGGTGTGCCAGAGAAGAGATAAAAGCCTGAAAACAAAATTGCCAAGTGCTGGCACTCGCTGACTCCCAAAATCTTTTGGGTCCCTGTTTTAAGTGAGAAAAAGGCCACAGGCTAGTGAATGCCCTACCCAGCCATCAACAGCCGTGTTAAAAGTGCGGCCTAGAAAGACAACCAGTCAGCAGACTGCCCCAGGCACCAAGACACATGGGTACATCAAGCTAAGACCTCCAGCAAACCTAGGCTTGGCTACAGACACAGCAGGGAATCCAGAACGCAGCAGGGAAGCGATCCATTTCTTTCCTTCTGGATACCAGAGCCATTGACTCAGTCCTGGGAGTTTTAGGATGTCACTTCTCCTTTCTATTGTTGGGTACAGAGGCCAGCCTTACTTACCTCACCAGATTTAATTGCAATTTGAGAGTTACTTAATGAAAAAAGATTTCCAACTAAGTTAAGAGCTCATTGTCTCACTTCAAAGTTACCACCTGTGTTTCTCATGTGCATACAGATAGGGCCCTGATCTTTGCCTTGTCCCTAATTCCAAAAAAAATTAATTCTCACGTACCATAAGCTTTTCTCTTTCCAGTTGCCTGTTCTAACTCACTGTTCAGCAAATGATACAGGACCACCACAGAACTGGAGTCCAAAGATCATCAAGTAAGAAACTGTAACAGCTAAAAGGTATTTACACCCCCAGACCCAAAAGTGTCTGTCCACTACAAAAAAAACTTTAATGTAAACATCTATTACTATGAGATGCTTTAAAATAATCTGTCTCTGATATAGCTTAACATGTTTCAAAATCCATCTGGACAGGCCGGATCTACCAACATAAAATAATAATGATTTTCTCTCTAAGGTTTTTTTTCTATGTCACCAGCATCTTGTCAGACAGAAGGTTCCCAGCCACAGCCAAGAGGGATACATGTCTCCAGAGCAAAGGGATGACAGACAGCATCCCACAATGCCTGTCTACCTTGGAAGACTCCCCTTCTCCATTCCCCCATGAGACAACCGACAAACGATGCCCCTATTCCCATCTACCTGCTTTTTTTATAATAAGTGAAAGTCTGGGATGTAAGGGTTCTGTCCTTAATTACATCATCATCCTGGGACACAGGCCAGCCTAAAAGGCAGGCGGATCCTCTATGTGTCTCCCTTTTCTCTTTCCGTTCTCTTCCCTCCATGCGGTCTCTCTCTCTCTCTCTGTCTCTCTCACTGTCTCTGTGTCTGTCTCTCTCTCTCCCTCTCTCTTTCTCTCTCTATCTCTTTTCCCCTCTCTCTCAATAAAGCTCTAAAAAGGTAACTATGGCTCGTGACTTTCCTCCAGCACGCTCCTCTGCCAGCACCAATTTAACCAACAGTCAGGCTACAGAGAAACTCTGCCTTGAAAACAAAACAAAATAAATAACAATAATAATAATAATGATGATGACATTTTGTTGTTGCTATTGCATCTGAAACAGTTTTGACTGAGGACTTTTCTCCAATGATCAATTTGTATTTCTAAAAACATCAAGACCCATTCTCTAAGAATTAGAGTCTATAGGCTAAAGAAGCTAAATGGCTTTATTAAATCATTCATCAAGTCCTTACTGAGCATCTGTGAGACTAACAGGCCTTCTGTGGGTGCAGTATGAGAAACAGGGTCCTCACTCAGAGCTTGCCTTCTGGTGGTGAGAACACCAAACAAATAAGTTAAAGTTCAAGAAATTTCACAAAATAATGACCAGTATGTATGACCATGTCTAGGAGACTACCATAGGCCATGGGACCAGAAGAATTTTCATAGGATGCCGAGTGGTCTGACATCCAAGTTACAAGCAGAACATAGTCCAATGAGTACAGGGAAAGACATTTTCCAGACAGCAGGAACAGCATAGACAAAAGCCCAGGTGTTGCAATACACATCAGCCCATTTGAGTATGGTGACTCATTGAGGCTACAGTGGAAAAGTCAGAATTCTACAGAGGGTGTGCTTAAAAGCATCTGACACATAGGAGGTTGCTGTGAGTGATAAAATGCTGAGATTAAGGAGCACAGGGCTTAAGGACAAAACTCAAGTATTCATACTGAGGGGACATTTACATACAGATAGACAGGACCCAGTGGTGTGACTGAAAGACAGCAGGTTAAGAGGGTGTCTCAGGTCACTCTAGCATTTACAACTCAAAAGAAAGAGTTGGAATCAGAAAACAGGACTGATAAAGAAAGCCAAGGTTAAGATAATAACCTAGAAGGAAGGATGCCTGTGAACAACCAGGAAGAGGGAGCATTTAAGGCAACGAGAGCAGTGAGCTGAAATGAAGACTGTGGAAGAAGTTACCAAGGCAAGAAAGCTACCAGAGACAGCTGGGTTCGAAAACTGGAAGCGACTAGAGAATGTGACCAGAGCAGCCCTCGTGGAACAAAGGGACTGTTATCCAGGCACCACAGGGGCCACAGACAACCCACCAGGACATCCAAGGTGAGCGAAATGTGGGATTACAATAGACACTGACAGTGGCTTCTCAGCTTTTTGGCTAAGATCCCTCAAAGATAGACATGGGTAGGGTGGCTTTGACATGGGAAATCCTAAGGCAGTTCCTGACCGACAGAACATTGTAAACACTGTTCCCAACTCTAGTGCATATAGTAAACTGTTTTGACTAAAAGCCCTCCTTCACCTTCACCACAATCTCAGCATCAGGGGCGGCACTCCTCACACTGGCACAGCCCTTCACATTTTACCTAATGCATTTCTTTTTCCTCCTCTGGGCTCCTTGATCTCTGACAACTGTCACCCAGTTCACAAGACACTTCAGATCCCTCACCCATCTAAAGGGATCTTCCAGATAGACAGTTGACTCCTCCCATCAGAGCCAGGAGCTCCAGATTCAAACTGTATTAACTTGCTGTTACAAAGTATTGCTGCCTATATGGCTTACATAAGAAAGTGTTTCCTCACAGATCTAACACACATCAGCAGGGTTGGTTCATTCTAAAGATTCCTCTTGGCCTGCAGGCAGCCATCTTCCTGCTGCTTCACACTGGGTCCTATTTATTCTTCTTAGAAGGACACCAGTCATACTGTATTCAGGTCTACCCAACACTAAAGATTGCATTTTAGCTAAAATTACCTCTATAAGGACTTTGCCTTCAAATGCAGTTATGTTCTGAAGCACTGGGGGCTTCAGACTTCATTGTAGAAGAAGGGGGACAGGGGCAACTGAGCTCATATTGAGAAGATTGCACTCTAGAGAAGGGCCAAAGGGTCAGAACTGGTGTGCTGATTTTCCCACATCAAATTACAATGTGAAGTTCCTACACAAGCCAGCTGTGGGTGACGGGAAGCAGAACGTTAAACAACAGTGTCATTGTTCAGCCTTTTCTCCTCTTGAGAGTGGGACACTACCCAGGAGCCAGTGGTCCACAGCAACCTCACCTCTCAAAGGAAAATGACTGGCCATTCAGTGTGACAAAGGCAAACCTCTTCACAAAGATGGAGACAATAAAGAAAACAGTTTGCAACTACAAATCCACAGAATTGCATCTTTCTCCTCAAGGACTCACTAAAATGGCAACTCTCACAGCTAAAATTACCTAAACATCCCCATTGTTGTGGAAACCATCAGAACTGTTGGGCCAGTCTAAGATCACTGAAGAAAAAGTCCATCTTACTAAGTTGAGCAGTCAAAGGCCAACTCAACCAAGAGTCAACCACACAAATACCCACATTCCACCCAGGAAGGACACTGTCTTGTGCTGGCTACCCAAGGCCCTCTGAAATTATTCAATCCCCCTTCTCTCGATAACCTGTCAGTAACAGCATACTGCTGAGACTTGGTTCTACCTAACCCCAGCAGGAAAAGTCATAGAGACAAATTCTTTTTCTGGAAGACATCAACATTTTTGCTGTATTCTTGTCCCTATGTGCCACTGTACCCTGTGAGAGGCTACATTCCAGAACAACAGGGCTGGAACAATGTTATTCATCCTCCCTCTCCAAGTCACAGGGCAGGGTCTGGCCATAGGTAGTCCTTAAATGCAACGTGGATTAATGACTAGCAAAGACAACAGGGTTTATAATCCATGAGAGGGAGAAGGTGAGCCAGGTCATGTTGTTGTATTCTTGACCGCCTTGTGAAGGTACTACAATGTTTTTAAAGTTTTTATTTCTTTTAATTTTATGTATATGGGTGTTTTGTCTTCTTTTATGTCTTTGCATCACTGTGTTCAGTGCCTGAGGAAGCCAGAAGAGGGTGTTGTATCCCTGAGAACTAGAGTTACAGATGGCTGTTAGCTACTATGTGTGTGCTAGAAATCAAACTCCAGTTCTCTGGAAGAGCAGCCAGTGCTCTTTCCTTCCTTCCTTCCTTCCTTCTTTCTTTTTTTTTCCTAGGAGTGAGGTTCAAGACATAATTTCTCTCTGTATATCTCTAGCTCTCCTGGAACTAATTTTGTAGACCACTGTGGTGATATTGTATTCCCCAAAATATTGTGCACCCTAATAAACTTACCTGGGGTCAGAGAACAGAACAGCCACTAGATACAGAGGCCAGAAAATGGTGGAACTCGCACCTTTAATCCTAGCATTCCAGAGGCAGAGATCCATCTGGATCTCTGTGAATTCAAAGCCACACTGGAAACAGCTAGGCATGGTGACTCATGCCTTTAATCCCAGGAAGTGATGGGAGAAAGGTATATAAGGCGTGAGGATTGGGAACTAGTGGTGGTTAAGCTTTTAGGCTTTTGAGCAGCAGTTCAGCTGAGATCCATTTGGATGAGGAGTCAGAAGCTTCCAGTTTGAGGAAACAGGATCAGCTGAGGAAATGGCAAGGTGAGGTGGCTGTGGCTTATTCTGCTGCTCTGATCTTCCAGCATTCACCCCAATACCCAGCTCCAGGTTTGATTTTATTAATAAGAACTTTTAAGATTCGTGCTACAGACAAGGCTAGCCTCAAACCCAGAAACCCACCTGCCTCTGCCTCCCGAGTGATAGGATCAAAGGCATGCACCACCACTGCCCAGCTGAGCATCTATTCTTAATCACTCAATATATCTCCAGCCCTAAGTCTTCAATTTTCAAGAGGAAAGTGAAATGAGAAATGGAAAGTTTAACTACCATTTATGATCTTATTGGGACCAAGACATTAACATTCGGTGAGGATGTCATCCAGTCATTAAAATGAACTAACCTAAAAGTAAAGGGGGTGGGGGACAGTAAAACCAGAGTGGCCTCAAATAAGGAAAATGGGATAAGGTTGGGGATTGGCAAGGGACTTGGAAGTCAAGAGAAAAGTGAAGAGAACAGAGAAAGAGCAGTGTTCTCGGTGTGTCTTGTTCTGTGATCTTGAGCAGGAGAAACGTCCAGAAGTGGCCTTATAATTGAGAAAAGAGTAGCAGGGTGCAGTAAGTATCTGGCCCCAGGATCTCCTTTTACTAAAGAAGCATTTTCATATGCATGTATATTGCATTCTAAAGGCACCAGTCAGAAGACAGTGGATTGGTATGGACTGGTATGGGGGTTGTTTTGTTTTGGGTTTTTTGTGTGCCTTTCCCCCTCACCTTTATTGTATGTATATATTTGTTTTGCCTGCAGGTATGTTTTGTATCACATGCATGGCAGCATCCACAAAGGTCAGAAGACCACCTAGAACTGGAGTTACAGATTGTTGTTAGTACTCACATAGAGATGTGGGTGTTGAGAATCAACCCTGGGGTCTCTGGAAGAGCAGTCACAGGGCTCTTAAACTCAACCCTTTTTCCAACCCACAAGAAAATGGTTTTCTGTTGTATGTTTTTGTTTTGGTTTGTTTGTTGCCAGGCTCTACTGTTTGGAAGCAGAGCTATGAGCATGCTGGGCAAATGTTCTACTACTGAGCCACAGCTGAATCAGAGATGCTTTTTAAACACAGATGACCAATTTGCATTTTGTTCCATGTGGGCCTTCCATTGCAAGCCCATATAAAGATAATGTGATTTACTTTTCTTTTTCCATTTTTTAAAGTAAATTGTCGGCATTATCTTTTCAACAACCTAGAAAATTAGAAGAAGCTGCCTATACCCTCAAGGCATACCATCCCAAGCAAGCCCATCCTCTATCAACCATAAGTTTCTCAGATTCTCTCCTCTCTAGCCTCCACCCACCCCAACTCTCTTCTACAGAACTGAAACCTCTGCATGGCTGACCCAAGCATGTCGATTCCCCTTCAAGTCCACACCTATGTCCAGCTTCCACTGCTACCATCTACCCAGCCCTCAGCCTGTACAGATAAGTCTTCACTTTTTACTGCAATCCCACCACACCCTACTAATTGAGCCACCACCAATGTTTCTGTGTCCAACCTTTCTTTTCTGCTATAGTCACAGAGTCCATCTCAACTTCATATTTAACCATTGCAAAAATCTCCTAACTGACCTCTTTTCCTGAAGCTATATAACTGGAATTATATTGTCTCCAGCATCCTAAAATTAACCCAGTCATGCCCCTACATAACAAGACATCGTTTTTTGCCCACACTTTTAAAAGTAATGTTCAAAGACTCCACAACCTATCCTTCTGGGCTTATGTCTGATTCCATCTATCACAGGCTTTTTTTCTCATCCACCAGCAGACCTTCCTTTCTCCCACTTACCTCCTCAGCTCTCTACTTTTGTTCATATCAGACTCCTGAAGGTATTCTATATGCCATATTCTAGTCCTCTGGGTGTGGTTGGGGCAAGAGTTACTCAGTCTCTTCCTTGTTGTAAGTTTCTTAAGAGAAAGTAGTTTATCCCTGCTCCCTCACTTCCCAAATATAATATATAAATAATAAAAGTGGTTATTGCATTCCCACATTGTGAATGTTGGAATCATAACATCAAAAGATGCAATAAAAATAATCCAAGTCATTCTCTAACCTGATACACAAATCCCTCGTTTGGGTTCTTTACTGCTGCAAATAAACTACAAGAAAACAAACTGCTCAACAACTTAACACTTCATTCACTTGGGATTCTGTAGGTTAATAATTCAGGCAGAGCTTGGTTAGATGGCTCTTTTGTACCACACAGTATCAGCTGAGGTTGGATCCTTAGCTGAGCTCATTCCCTGGGATTGACTGACAGAAAAAGGGGGGATTCAGCATGTGCTGCCTGCTTTAATACCCTCCACATAGTTGCACAGGCTTCCTTTCAACAGGGTAGCTTGGGGTATAGGACTATTTATGAGCAGCTCCACAAGTGAACACTACAAGAGGTATAAGTAGAAGCTTGGGTCTCCTGCAGGCTGTCCCCAAAAGGGGCATGGACAGAATATACCCAAGTACCTTGTACATACAGGAAATCTAGCCAAAGATGTTCCCTTTTCATTTTATCCTAACCCAAACTGAAAATACCCTTTATTCAACCAGGAAAAATTAGGAAATACTAAAACACAATTTGCTTATTTGAATTTATAAATCCATTAATGTGAATAAATTTTTAAGCAATTGAGCACTAAATTTATATTAATAATGACATAATCTATAAAAAGTAAGACAAGGGGCTACAGGGATGGTCCAGGGGCTAAAGGGGTGCAATTTGTTTGTTTGTTTGTAGACTGGCTCTCTCACACAGTTCTGGCTATCCTAGAACTCACTGCATAGACCAGGCTGGCCTCGAACACACAGAGGCCCACCTGCCTCTGCTTCCTGAATGCTAGGATTAAAGACATATGCCACTATGCCCAGCTGGTTAAAGGATTACTGTTCTTGCAGAGGACCTGGGTTCATTTCTGGCACCCACATGGTGGTTCACAACCACCTGTAAATCCAGTTACAGGGGATCAGATTCCCATTGGCCTCTGCACACACTGTGCACATGAACTTGTGCAAATGTACACATACACAAATAAATAAATCTTTTTTTAATAAAAGGGAAAAATATGGGCATGTGAAACCTTAGTAGTTTTATAAACATTGGTATGCTTTAAATACAAAGCAAAAATGGAAAATATTGTTTGTTTTGCATTTCTGAGTTAAATTTGTTTGTATATTTAAATCCTTTGTTTAAAAAAATTCTTGATTTTTATACAGCCATCGTGATCTCAGTGCTCATGCAAAAGACTAAGGTAGAAAGATTTTGAGTTTGAGGCTAGCTGGGCTACACAGCAAGTTTCAGGTTAGCCTGGACTATATAGTGGGACTATGTCACAGAATAAATAATCAGTTAAATCAACTATTTGCAAAAGGGTTTTAAATAGAAGTTATAAAGAATTGTTTCTATTACACTCCACACATCAAAGCTTTTCTCAAGGCCAATACAGACTTAAAGGGAAAGGAATACCCCACCTCTAAAAGGAAAATTGGCGCTGGGCAGTGGTGGCGCACGCCTGTAATCCCAGCACTTGGGAAGCAGATTCAGGTGGATCTCTGTGAGTTCGAGGCCAGCCTGGTCTACAAAGCGAGTTCCAGGACAGTCTCCAAAGCTACAGAGAAACCCTGTCTCAGGGGGAAAAAAAAAAAAAAAAAGGAAAATTGGCAAAGGATTTGCTGCCAGCCATATTCATCCCAGCAGAAAATCCTTCTGAGACAACATTTCAGCACATCTTCACTACTTCCTGGGATTTCCACAATGAAGAGTGGTGTGTGAAAGAAAGACCACACACACACACACACACACACACACACACACACACATCACACCACACACACACACACACACACACACACACACACACACGCACTACACACAAACCACAGATCACACCACACATAAACCACATATCACACCACACACACACACACCATACACACACCACACACACACACACCACACACAAACCACACATCATACACATACCACACATACATACCATACACACACACCACACACATCACACACACACCATACATCACACACATATCACACACATACCATACATCACACCATACACACACATCACACCACACACACACATCACACCACACACACCACACATACCATACACACCACACACACATACCATACACACACACACACCACACCACACACATACCACACACAAACCACACATACATACCCATACACACACACTCCACACATCACACACACACCACACATCAAACCACACACACATCACACACACACCACACATCAAACCACACACATACATACCATACACACACACACCACACACACACACACATCACACCACACACACCACACAAACCATACACACATCACACACACCCCACACACAAACCACACATACATACCATACACACACCACACACACACACCACACACAAACCACACATCACACACCCCACACACAAACCACACACACATACCATACACACACCACACACACACACCACACACAAACCACACATCACACACACCACACACAAACCACACATCACACACAAACCACACATCACACACACACCACACACACACCACACATATACATCACACACCACACACATACAAACATACACCACACACACAAACCACACATACCACACACAAACATCACACACATGCACACAACACACACACATACACACCACAAACACATACATACCACACACACACCACACACATATATACACCACACACAAACCACACACACCACACATACATACCACATACACACATACCACACACACATACCACACACACCACACACATACAAACACACACCACAGACACACACACACATACCACACACACACACACACACACACACACTCTCCAGACTAGACCAAGCCACCTGGAGCACTTCCTGAAATAGCACCTCCCCTGCAGTCTCACATTTCTGAGGCTTCTCAAAGTGAAGCCATGCTAAATCAAGGTGCCTACTTCTATTAAAGTTCAAACATGCATATTTAGCAACTTGAATTTTAAAACAAAGATACATACATCAAAACTAGAAGCTTCTTTGGAAATAACACCAGATACACATATTTGAGTCCTTTGGTGGCCTGAAGGTCTGGCCAGGTGGCCTCACTGATACCACTGTGAGACCTGGCAGAATACCCCCCAGTATATCACCCTTCATCCCTGAGGCTTTCCAGGAGACCATCAGGCAGAGAATCTCTACCAGTAACATGACCTGTCTGTGATCTCCCTGTGCAGTGAACTCAAGACCCAGCTCTATCTCACCTCACTCCAAGTATCTAGACTCAGCCCAGTGTGTGGAAAAAGGAGACCAAAATGGAGCCAACAATGACAACTCTTAGAGATGCAGAAAATGGACTACTTTTCTTCCTCAGCTAACTTAAAGCTAAATCATCCGTAAACCTGGTTTATATATTGTAAATTATATATATATGTAATGCATATATAAATTATAGAGATCATATATAAATCAAGTATAAACCTCTCTCCACACTTGGATCAGAGAGAGTATAAAGTGAGAGGAGGGGAGGTTGGCACCTGATGTATAAAGTGAGGACAGGACTTACACCAAGGCATAATTAAGGGGAAGGTTTCTATTTAGATATGGGGAGAGTACAGCCAGAGGCATCTGGAAGAGTCTAAAGCAGAGGCAAAAGTAGTAGACTGAGCATGGCCAGCAGGATGGACTGGGCCATGACGGGGTTGGGGGATGAGAGGGGGGCAAGAGAGAGAGAACTAGGAGAGAGCCAAGAGAGCACAAGGCTGAAATGGGTAGGGTTGTATAGGAATGAGGAGCTGGGGGAGGAGAAGCCCAGGAGCTGAAGGAGGGTTGAGGGGGTGGGGGAGTACGTGCCAGGATGAGAAGAGCTAAGAACAGCCAGAGGTACCGAGGGAGCCTGGAGCCAGCAGCAGGCATTCTGTATGCTAACATTTGTCCCAAGTTTCTTTTGAGCTGACAGATAGGACATGCCTCATAGTTTTACTCTTGACTACAATAGGTATAATAGCAATGGCTATGGTTCTGACAGGCCCTTCCTCAGAGGAGATGCACGCAGAAGGGCTTAACGTGTTATCAGGCCATGAGGAAAACACTAACCTCCATCTATCTCTAAAAATGGAGGTCTTCTTGGAACACAGCCACATGCATGTGGTATAAAGTGACTATTATTGCTACAATGCAAACTGAGTAGTGCCACAGAGCTGGCATGGCTCCTATAGCCTAAAAATCCTACATGGCAATGTTCAGAAAGTACCCAGCTGACCCTTGAGTTAGAGTATCGTTATCTATGTAGCCTTCTTTTAAGTTGTGCAGCAAAACAATGACAAAAAGATGCACAAAAGTATGTATAAATTTGTGTGTGTGTGTGTATATATATATATATATATATATATATATATATATATATATATACACATGCACATACACATGTGTGTCTGTGTATACACATGTGTTTATATATGTGTATACATATGTATATAGATGTGTACAGGTATATATGTACTCAGTTTTTATCAGGGTTCAGAAAAACTTAGAGGTTTATAGAAGTTCCTAAGACTGTTTGGAACCAGGAAACCATTGATTTTACAAGTGTGTAAATAAAAAAATTAACAAAGACAAAAGTGGCTTTGGATCACAAGAGAAACAACACACTCCCAAAGACTATTCCACACCTGAATATGTTTTAAAATGTCCATTTTCCACAAACACAGCTATAGCGTGATGTATTCCCAGTCAAAATCTCCATGAATTATTATTTGAGGGGAAAAACAGTAAGAAAAATAGTTTAAAAGTTCTGCTGGTAAGAAGAAAAAAATATAAGTGAGGTTATTTGCCAAAAACATTTTGAAAATAAAGCAAATGATGGGGTTCTTACCTAAATAGATGCTAAAAATTAATTTAAAGCTATGATAATAATTCAGCAATTATTCTGGTCTGGGAATAATAAATCATAGGGGAAAACTGCAGAGATCTGGGGCAAGAAAAGAGCAAACTCCAGCCATGACAGCAGACAAAAGGAGACGGGGAGGCACAACCACTGCAGTAACACCAGAATAGCTGGGAAAAAATAGTCAGAGCACAATACTATACACTCTCCCAAGATGGAGGAAAATTAAATATGGAGACACAAGAGCATGAGAGGTATAAAAACAAATGTAGGGAAGCTTTCTGGGCCTAAAACAAATGATAAAGAAAAAGATTAATGAGCTTGGCTCACAAACATTTTGAGCTTCTATACATCTGAAAATATGATAACCCAAACTAGGAAAAGCAATAGCTGCTGAGGAGCTGATCTCAACTTCCTCACTGTGCTATTGTTAGGGAGGAAGGAACAGGTTTTTAAATGGGCCATCTGTAAAGACACTGGCAAGTGAAACTCAAAGCATAACTCCTTCCAAAGCTGCGCATGGAGAGACCGGACCAAACTCCAGTTTAGCTTCCAGCTCCTAAGATCATGCTCCCGGGATGACTCCAGACCCACTCAAGGGCCTGCTTGAGAAAGCTTGATGATGCCAGAAAAATGTGCAATGTGGTCTAGCCTGCACCTGACGGCTGTCTGTGCTTACAGCACTCCTTACAGGGAACTTACAGTTGTGATGACATCTCTTTCAACTCAGAAGCATGTGTCTGGATGCCAAGAGCTTCTTTGGCACTGTAATCACCAGTAGGAAGTGCTCCTTCCCCCAGCTTCTGAGGGAGGATAGACGCCCCACTTCACCAACTGCCTGGCCTAGGGAACTCAGCATCTCGTTAGAAACTGACCTGCTTCTAGATTCTTTCCTCCCCTAGCACTGCTGAGAGCAGGCTCTCCCCTGCCCTGCCCTCCAGTGCTCATTCCCACAAATCACGACAAATGTTGAGGGATCGCAGTCCCCCCACACACACACACTGTCAGTAGTCACCAAAAAGAAAAATCTTTTGTGTTTTGAGGTTTTGGGGTTTTTTTGTTTTTTTTTTGGCAAATGTTGAATATGAAACCCAGGGCCTTGTGCATACTGTATTGCCAGCCTCATCTCTGTTTTCCTGCCTTGACTAATGTCCAGCTGTGTTTGATTTCAACAATACAATGTACAAAACAGTACAATGTAGGAATTGAATGTGACTTTTTTTTTGTTTTCTGCTTATCTGTATTTGTGTGTGTGTTTTCTAATAAATAAATGTATTGCACCTATAACAAAAAAGAATGTTTCCAGGTGATTTAAGCTTCCCAACTGTTGTGGTTTCCTTTCTGTTTTAGGATAAAATACCCTAACAAAAACAACTCAGGAGGAAATTGTGTAGCTCACAATTATAGGTTGCAGTTCATCACGGTGGGAACTTGAAGCAGCTGGTTACTAGTAGAGAGAACGGATGCCTACATGCTTACACGCAGCTCACCTTCTCTTTTCTACAGCCCAGGGTTCAAGCCCAGGGCACAGTGCTCCGTTTCTATTACATTCAATTAATGTAATCAAGATAATCCCCCACAGATAAGCAGAGGAACCAACTAATTTAGACAGTTCCTCATGAACACTCCCTTCCCAGGTGATTCTAGACTGTGACAAGCTGATGATTAAAGCCAACCATCACACTACCAGAGAACAGGGAAATTCATTTACCAGTTTCAAAACCCTATAGATCTAGTTAATAACACCACATGTCCAGACATTCCTAAGTCAAAAATGTACTTATGTCCTCTCCCTAAATCTTCATAAAAAAATAAAAGGCTTTCCAATCATGCTGGCAAAAATGTATAATCCTAAGACTCAAAGAGCAAGGTAAGTGAATCTCTGGGAGTTCAAGGTCAGCCAGGATTACCTAGTAAGACCCTGACAAAACAAACAAATCCAAAGTAGACTATTCTCCTACCATTTAACAAAAGGAAGTCAATAACTCAGAGTAATTTAGCAAAGGTACTGGCTCCCTTTGTATGTCAACTTCCCACAAGCCAGAATCATCACAGAGGAAGGAGCCTGGAAGACAAGCTTTGTGGGCTGCAGAGGGCAGAGTCAGAGAAGTGATCCAAGCCCTTTGGAGTAGTCCAGAAGATTGTGATTGGATCCCAGATGGTAAGAATGTGACTGTGCTCTGATTTTTCCCTCTTCAAATAAGAAAGTACTTTACTGGAGCCCACAGATGAGAGACTTTTAATTTAAAAAGACTGGATTTTAAGAGATTGGCTGTTTTAAAGGGGCTGAAATTTTAAGGTGTTTGAATTTGTAAAGACTGTGGAACTTTTAAAGTTATTTATGTTCTTAATGTGAGATTTTGTGGATAAATAAGAAAGTAAGGAGTGTAATGTGTTTGTGTGATGTGTTTGTGTGTCCTGTTGACAAGGGATCAGTTGTACTGGCTGATTTTGTATATCAACTTGATACAAGCTAGTCATCAGAGAGGAAGGAGCCTCAGTTGAGGAAACGCCCCCATGAAATAATGCATTTTCTCAATTAGTGATCAATGGGGTAGTGCCATCCCTAGACTGGTGGGCCTAGATTCTGGAAGAAAGCAGGCTGAGAAAACCATGGGAAGAAAACCAGTAAGCAGCATCCCTCCACAGCTACTGCATCAGCTCCTGTCTCCAGGTTCCTGCCTTGCTTGAGTTCCTGTCCTTACTTCCTTCGATGATAAACAGCAATGTGGAAGTGTAAGCTTATAATAAGGTTTGTAGACAGGTCCATAGGGTCAAGGAAATTGGCTCAAACTAGTTGCCAAGGCATGCACATAAGGTACTTCCTTATGAGCCAACCAATCTGGAGTCTGCCTGAAGGCCTAACCACAGATGCTGTCAGAGTTCCTAGTCACTGTCAGAGTTCCTGATAGTGCCCAGCCAAAGAGGGACGACCATGCAATGCCACCAGATTGTGACACCAACTGGGTGCTAGGAGCAGGGTGTATAAAACTTTCCCCATTATTAAATAAATGAGTTTGTTGTTTTCCTTCAACTTACTCCCAGTGTCTGTACCATTGATGCTGCATCTTCACACACACACACACACACACACACACACACACACATACACACATACACACATACACACATACACACACACACACACACCGAGGGAACTGTTAGAATCCAGCTTATGTTGGATTCTAACCAACCTCTTTTTGGTCATGGTATTTTGTTGCAGCAGTAGAAATCCTAACTATGACAGCAAATATCTCGGGGTCATAAAGCAGTTAGTAGTAGAACTGGAAGTGAATTCCAGCTAATCTGGTCAGAAGTTCCTGGGGCCTCATTTCACAACATGCTCAATTTGGGATGAAGAAGACCAATATTCTGTTACTAACTCTCTACACAACCACTATTATGTGTGGCCTTGGCAATTCCTTTTCCTTGTCTGGCCCTCACTACTTCATCTATACAACAAGAAGGAGATGGGCCTAAGGGGTGTCAACTTCCTTCCTGCTCAGGAATGCCAGATTTCTATCTTATCACACACCCAAGGCCAACCAATGGACAAGAACAGATTCCAACCAGAAGCAGCCACAATAAACTTGGATGCTAGAGCAGGGACCCCTCACAGGTGTCCCATGCACTGCCCTGTCACAGGAATCTTAAAGAGTCTTATTAATAAAATCAAACCTGAGGCCAGTTATTGGGGTGAACACTAGAAGATCAGAGAAGCAGAACAAGCCACAGCTTCCTCACCTCACCAGTTCCTCATCTGGTCTTGTTTCCTCAGACTGGATGCCTCTGAGTCCTCAACCAGAATGAATCTCAGCTGAACTGCTGCTCCAAAGCCTATAAACTTAACCAGCCAAAATGCTTAACCAGCCAAATGCTGAACCAACCAAATGCTTAACTAGCCAAATGCCTATAGTTTCTGGTCTTCACGCCTTATATATCTTTCCCTTTCTGCCATCACTCCCTGAGATTAAAGGCTCACTTTCTGGGATTAAAGGCATGTATCCCCATGCTGGCTGTATTCTTGAACACACAGAGATCCGCCTAGCTCTGCCTCCCAAGTGCTGGGATTAAAGGCATGCACCACCACCACCACCCCCAGCTTCTGCTATGGCTTGTTCTGACCCATTTTCTAGCCACCACTTTTGGGCTCTGTATCTAGTGGCTGTCTGTTCTCTGACACCAGATAAATTTATTAGGGTGTACAATGTATTGGGGAACACAATACCACCACATTTCCCCTGTTTTGTCTAAAATTAAAAAAGGTTATAACTAATACAAGAAAAATCATATCCAATATGCACATACAATATACACAGTCAAGATTACATTAATGATATCTAGTCCATTAACATTTGACAGATTCAAGTGAAAAACTCCATTATATATAACAATGTCCAGTCCAGTAATATTTGATAAACTCAGACAAAAAATTTTCATTACTTATCCTATTTAAAACCAGTAGTTCCTTTTTTAAAAGTAGATTCCATAATCTCCCTTTTTAATCTTATCATATCCATATCCCACCTTGAATTCCTCATGTATACGTTCCTCCAGGATTTTGGCAGCCTTGCGGTCCTCCATCTCCACTTTCCACCTCTCTGCTAGGATCCGGGCTTTCTCATTGGCCAAGGCATCCCGGAACTTCTTGGTGATCTCTGCTTCCTTCTGTCTCCTTCCAAGAAAGCAGCAGCAGGGATGAGCTTAAGTGGAAAACTAGAAGATCATGACACAATGCAACTTCAAGTAAAAGCAATGAGCAGCCTTCCCTTGGTACCCAGAACAGCAAACACAAAGATTACCATAGCTCACAATGGCAAAGGAAGGGGGAGGTGACACTCACATAGAGACAGAAGGGGAAACCAGCAAGATCATTCTGCAAGCTCAGAAACAAGAAGTGAAAATCCTATTTCTCATTCAAGTAGCTGAAGGTGCATATAGTAGATGTTCAGCAGAGGTTTATGAAAAGAAATGATGAGTCGGGCAGTGGTGGTGCACGCCTTTAAAGCCAGCACCCGGGAGGCAGACGCAGGTGGATCTCTGTGAGTTGGAGGCCAGCCTGGTCTACAGAGTGAGGCAGGCACCAAAACTACACAGAGAAATCCTGTCTTGAAAAAAAAAGAAAGAAAGAAATTATGAGGAATTCAAATATCTATCAAAAACACAAATAAGTTGCATTCCTGTGTAATAGAACACTACTGAGAATCTTCAACAGCCTTAGAATTTGAATCGGTGGGATCTATCAAGGTATAAATAAAACTTTTTGCCTCTTAAATATTCTTCATGGTTAGCTTGGTTAGTGGGTGTTCTTGAATTCATTATAATCTTTGGTTTTGTTTGCATTTTTACAATTTTACAATTAAAACACCATCATTCAGACTTGATGGTGGAGGACGCTAAAGACATGGATTTCCAAGTTTGTCAAGGAAAAAAAAATGTTAAAAGTTGTTGATGAAAATAGTCTGACTCTAAACTTTCCTGAGGGCTCAGCTGTCCTTCTACTGTGAATGCATAAATTATATGCAGAGGAACAACAGAAGCCATGGTGAAACATTACTACTAGACCATCCCTGTGAGAACTTGCCAGAGTGGCTAGGGCTGTGGAAATGGTTCAGTTGGTAAAACACTTGCCATGTGAGCACAGGAAAATAATTCAGAGCCCTCATACAAATCTGGATGCAGTAGCACATGCTTATAATCCCAGCACTGGGGTGACAGAAACAGGAGGATACCTAAGACTTACTGGCTACCAAGTCTAGCTGCATTGGTGAGCTACAGGATCCCTGAAGACCCTGCCTCAAAAAATAGTGTGGAGACTGATAGAAGAAGAC